>NC_092859.1:104744922-104780401 GCF_032062135.1 Pyxicephalus adspersus
ATGTTCTAGTGTTTTGTTAGTGAAATGTACGGGCTAGAGGACATTGCCACCTAAAGCAGACATATCTCCACATGTTTAACACATGTTCACAATACTGAAAATTTTTTTAATGAAAGTTTTTTTTAATGTATTTTTATAATTGTTTTTTTTTTGGAGAGGACCCACTCTTTCCGTCTGTACTGCCATGGCAATATGTTACATATGTATCCGAGGAGGCCAAAGGGGAAACCTGCAGCCTCCTCGGACACATACCTTAAGTATCCCAGGTGGCTGCCAGAGGCTCCTTCTGAACATGCCTGATATCAGACATGCATCATAAGGGTCTTTCTAGGAATGTAGAAAAAAATCTAACTCTAATATTCTTAAAGCAGCAAGTGTCTAATAAGCCCCTGAACCACAGGAACTGCTAGAAAGTACTTCTGAAGCTTTTCAGGGACCATGTAAGTCAAATGCAACAAACAGAAATGATGGCGTTACCTTATGTCTTCCCTTGCTGCTTCTCTTGTACAAGAGAAATGACATTTATCAATGAAAATCCCAATTTCCAAGCCTCCCAAAAAGACATATAATTAACTAAGCCAATACCCTGCCTAAAGGATTAAATGCAAATAATACATCTATATATCATATAATTTATTTAGGGATATGGATTGGGGAACCATAAACTAAAAGTGTATTTAAATTAAATAAACCTCATCTCCAAATGTATTGACTATGTTTATATCATACATACAGGTAGCATCATTATTAAACAGCTGTTGGTTGCCCTAGAGAAAATATTGAAACAATAAATATGCAGCTCTACTAAATATTAAGTATGTAATAAGCATATATGCTACCTCCTACATACAAATATAATAACAATCTATATATAGAAACAAACAAGATTATATCAATTAAGCTGATCATATTTGAATGCATATTTTTTACAAAAAAATAAACTCACTTTAATGGGCACACAAAACTCTTCCATGAAAATTATTGCAATGATTGCACAACAAGCTGATTGAAAAATGTTACATTCTGCTTCTTTTAAGATTCTAATGATTGTTCATTAATATTTGATAGCTGTTGCCTAAAAAAAACTATTTTTATCACATCAGCAGATATGTATTCTATATTCTATAACTCTTGACCAAATGTATTTCCATGCTGATGGCATGCATAAAGATGATGCAAACAATGATAATTGGTCCTGTTTTCATAGACTGATTGGTAGGGTCTCTGTCCGCCTAGTCTATCACTGCCCTCCCAGCAGTCCACAAACAATAACATTTGTCCTAGAGAGATTTAATTAGTAATAATAGGCCACAGAAGCCCTAAAGTTCTACTTACCTGAGTCTCTCCTAACTCCCATATGTGTCACATAGACTGTCCCCTAATATGGTTATCATCTATCTTCAAAACTCAATATGGGGTTGGAATCCACATAGCTAAAGAAGAAGTCTGTAATCCTTTATCGGCTGCTAAAGAGGACATACATATATGTCTTATATTGTTTCCATGACCAGTTAAAGGACAGCCACACTTCTCCTGCATACCTTCCTCTAATACCAGCTAGTAAAATGCAAAGATCAGCATCTTTATCTCAATTTATTTCAATATCCAGAATAAATTGTCACTTTCTGTGCATGTTGGAGTTTGGATCATCAGAAAGCCACTGGCCCATTTCAGATATTGGGCCTGATTTGTTAAAGCTCTCCAAGACTGGAGAAGATACACTTTCATCTGTGAACCCAGGTAATCCAGCAAACCTGGAATGGATCTGGTCCAGGATTGAAAACATGGGCTAACAAATTTTACCAGGTTTGTTGGATCACCCAGCTTCACTGATGAAAGTGTATCTTCTCCAGTGTATCTTCTCCAGTCTTGGAGAGCTTTAATAAATCAGGCTCATTTTTTAAAATTGTAATTATTAGGTTGACCAGTAAACATGTGAGCAGGTTTCTGGTGCTTTTAATTCATACACTAATATGCTAAAGTGACAATTTAATCAAGAATTTTGAGTTACTTTTCATATAATTGCATCTTAATTTCTACAGATCTTATGGCTGCAATAATAACGGCGGTATTATTTAAGCACCATGTAGCATAATTCTCACATTTCAAACGTTAGTTTGGCAAAAACCTACACTTTGAACGATCTATGGCAGTCTAGATCATGTCCAAATAATAGCATTCTGACAATATTCACAAGCCTTACTTATTTTCCCAAAGTTCTGCAAAAAATGCATGAAAAGATTACACATGGAAGTTGTACTTATTGGATCATTATTTAAAAAGCTAAGGTTTCTGCCATATTTAGTCTGTTAAACACAAAATTACTCAGAATTAACTAATTATTGTACTTCAATGGTTTTCTTTCCTGAGTATTTTTAAAGTTTCCTTTAATACCTTAAAAATGAATGACTTCTATAGAGTGATGGGGAACAACGTCTTACAGGTGTGCTCTTATCATTTTCTTTATGTTATGGTGCACCTAACACCTGGTGTAAAAAATAGTTTTCATAATTTCACAGAACAAAGCATACCACATTACAGTAGGTTTGGCTACATTATCCAGTGATATTAAAGGTTATTTATTTGTTTGTGACACCTTTAAATGGACTGATGTGGCTGCACAGTTTGTTTTGTTTTTGCAAGGTTTTGTTCCCTTGTTTGTGTTCCTGTAATCAAAATGAAGTTTCCTACTGGTTAATTTATGTCTAAGGTTAGGTGGTTGCCTGAAGGGCAGCATTACGGGCTGCTGGAAGACATCTTTTGCATTTCATCCAAAAATAAAAAAAAAACACCTTTTGTTCACCTTCTATACACAAAAATGATCCATCCTTTTGCCACAAACACCATTAAGGTCTATTGCAAAACTATAGCTAAAATGTTATATATTTTAAGATGAAACAAGTTTGTGATTGCAAATGTACTCTGACCTCTTATTTAAGAATGCATTGTACCATGTAATACCTAGGAAAGTACTCCAAATGTAAATAAGTATAAGTATATCTACGCAGCATTAATCTGCATTACAGCAGAAAATACAGAGCGTGAGAAAAACAGAGGTACCTAGTTGTGCCCTAGGCAAGCATTGTCTGTTCTTGATTATTTTACTTTTACCTGCAATCCATTAGAGTTTAAGGTTAAATCATCACAGAATATTAATAGCATGCCATCTCTATCATTGATTTTCTTCTCTTGTTGTCAGCAGTAGAAACACAGCTCACAAATCCTTTTTATCAGGTGTAAAGTTATATTTTGACTATGACAGATTTGCTAGTAGTGACACATTTTGTAAAGTATAAATAAAACCAGTGGTACAATTCATACCGCATGGAATAATTGTCTGACAAATTGTGTGACAAAAAGGCTAGCTAATTCAGATACTGCTATTGTATATTAGATCAGTGTTTCTCATCATGGATTTCAAAGAAACATAGGGTTCCTTCAGAAGTCGCTAGGGGTTTCTTGAGGCATGAGCAATTTTTGCCTCTCAGGTCAGTTTATTGTACTGTGAGTTGTGAATATAGTAATGATAGTAGGGGTTCCCTAGTACCTAAAAAATATTCTAAGGGTTCCCCCATGTTTAAAAGGTTCTGCTCCCAGACTCTCATTCTGTGGACCAGCAGCATGTGCAAAGGCTCAGGATGAGCACATCCCCTTCATCTCCACAATAAGAAATCAGTTACACCACCTAGAAAAATTTTGTAAACATATTTGTTTTTAAAGAAAAAAGTGGCGGTGAAGCCTATACCTTGGTGTTGTTATTACTTGTTGAACATTTTGGAAAAATGTTTAAGGTTTCTTCTTAAGAACATATAAAGACATGGAACGATCTCTCTAGATAAAGTCCCCTTTAATTGTAAACTAAATATGTCATGCTAAGCAATGATTACACAAAAATAAATTATTAAGATACTTCTAAAATTCATAACATGGAATGGACTAACATTTTGGCTAAGAGGAAAGCTCTGCTATTGACCGATTATATAATTCTGCATGATGTTTATAGGATGGCACACTTGCACAAAACATGATACTGATACTGAAGTCGAAGTTGAAATGTCTGCTTAATTTATCATTTTGGTCAGTTTGTTTTATGCCTGAAGTAAACATCTAGGACATGTGTAAATAATTAATACAAAGTGAATAAAATCACAGCAGCTTTATGCATATGCTAAGAATGCCTAAAAATCTAACGGCTGTCGTGTTGTTGTGTAACTATAGTTGTCACAAGAACATTTCCCTTTCATGTGATATTCCACTGGCCAATGTTATTTTTAATGTTTTTTTTAGCAGTGTTAATCCATATATAAACCCAACCAGCATTTTGTTTTTATGTGTACATAATCTTAGCTATAAAATTAACATTTATTTTAGGCTGCTTCCACGATATGTAGATGACAGTGAATGGCAGGCTTTCTAAAAAAAAATGCCCGGTACCGCCTTTCTGTTTTTGCTTACTAAAGATCATTGTGCTTGTTTAAATGTATTTCTGTATATATTGAAGCAGATTTATACTTTACTACCTATGTTTTTAGTATTGCTTGATAAATATAACCTTTATTTTATTTTCCATAGTTAAGCCCCGTGAACATTGTGAGATTGTGCTGTACCTCTTTATGGAGGCTGACAGAAAATAAGGAAGAAAAAACTGAGACAGAGCAATGTTAGTACTGTATGGCAATGTGGGAAAACCTGTAAAAAAAAAAAACTCTAAAAAAACACACAAATTATATAATAATTTATTTTAATACGGACAGCAGTAATTTTTAACAAAAAATTTATTCTTTCAGGGAATGAGTAAGGGGTTTTATGTACCCCTGTACTCATTCCCTGAAAGGGTTAAAAGTAAATATTTTAAAACCGCCAATGCAAAATGGCGGCAAATCGCGTCAATATGTGGTAAACCGCGTCATAGGTGTTTTTAAAAGTTTTTTTAGCGTTTTAAAGTCAAGCTTTAAAACGCTTGTAAAAGTGCAGAAAACATATATAAAAGTGGTAGGAAAAGTTATATGCATTTTTAAAATTGTCCATGTAGACCCAGCCTTAGGTTGGTTAAGAGTTATGTAAAAAGATAAAAGATTACTATATTCACTGCTTTTCTATGTTTTACAGTATAAGGTTTGTGTAAATAAGTGATACTGTGAAGATAAAGATTATAACAGGCGTATTAACCTCCCAAGCAGTACCCCGAGTGTGATTCGGGGTAGAAAAAAAGTTGCCAAGAGCTGTAACATAGCGCTTACCTGATCTGTCAGCGTCCCGCGCTGTCCATCACCGCAATCTCCGTCTTCTTCCTTCTTCCTCCGGCCGGCTTCTGCACCCGATGAGTCACTGGGGAGTTCCCGGTGACGTCGGTGTGTGTGTACGTTGCGGGCAGGGTGGGAAATTCAAAATCCATTTGTACATACATTGGATTTATATGTGTAAAAGCAGTACATTGTTTTCAAGAACATTTATTTTACAGTATATATATATTAGTATAATATGTATTTTTTTTAAATTAAAAAAAATATATATATTTTTTTAAATATATAGATTTTTTAGTTTATTCAATTTAATATTTTTACATGATTTTGTGTTTCAAAATTTATTATACTCATAATATTATATTATACTGTAAATTAAATTTTCATGAAAAACAATGTACCGCTTTTAGACATATAAAACCAGAAAGAAATGAACTGCTAGGGAGGTTAATGTAAATGAAAGAAAATTATAACAATGCCTTTTTTTGCATTGCTAAATTGTAATATAGGGTGTTTAAAAGTCAACCTGAGCAACTAAACAAGGATGGTAAGTTGCACTTTAATTGAAGTCCTATAATTTTCTCAACAATGCACTAAACCCTCTAGACTTGATTTGCAAAGACATTTGTTAACATCCAAGCTTCATGCTGGCAATATTGCACTATACAGTAGGAGCCAAGGTCACTGTTTTATTTTTGTACAATGACAATTGGAGTTCTGAAAGCTGCATCATAAATACGTACTCTTGGAGATCAGGGATCTGATTCACAAACAGTTTTGCATTTAGCAATTCAGCACACTAACACATCAAAGCTGGATTTGGACTGAATGACAGTTACAAATTACTATTCTGGAAATAGTCTAAAAGTACTTGACCTGCTACTATGCAGTGTTTTAAAAGGAAACATAAAATGTTCAAACCATTGTCAAAAAGCTGACCTCACAACCCAGAAATTGTATTATTTAGGTTTTAGTCAGCACACCAAAATTGGGAATATTTATGGGGTTCCAAAAAAATGTATTATTAATTATTATTTATAGTATTTTTTTTATTAAAATACTTTGTATGTTTCTGCTTATTATTTTTTTAACTATTTCTGCAGTGAATTCTTCCTGATTGGGACTATTTCTTGGTCACTGACATATGCACATTCTTTCAATGTTTGGAGATGTAAGAGTCTTAAAAACGTAGAAGCAAAGACAGCATTCTAAAAAAAATCAGTGTCAGCGCATTCACTAGTTTAAAAGAAGGGTGTTAACTGGTGTTAAAAAAAGGACAAGACACTAAGGCACACCTATATATTTTGAGCACTGAACTGTACACATTCTGTTGATTTTTTTATATTATACCAATATTTTGTTGTTCCTGCTTACACAAGTTTGTTTACCTCCCCAGAAAAAAATTTCGGTTTAAACTCAGGTCATACTAGTAGATGGCTCTGTGTCCTCAAGTAAAGTAGGTACCAAATTCTTGTTGGCAGAGACAAAAAGGAAAGTTTGTTACAGGTTTTACATGAAGACATAGTGCCAACTACTTGTGGTCAACAGCCATGCACAAAATATCTTTTAAGCAATCTATTATACCCAACTCCAAACATACAAATATTTTAACCAATTAAAAAGAGGAAAAAAGTATACAGACTGAGCCCTTGTGAATGTTTTCCTTTTAAAATAAACATTTTGAAAATAGCATAACATGGATTTATTTATTTATTTTATTTGTATTGACATTTCAATTGATTGCTGTTTTAAATGTTAACAGGGATAGCCACATTTTTACACCAGGTTTATACTTAGTGAAAGCAGGTTGTCTGCATTCTCAAGTAAAGAATAAATACCTTGGTTTATTTTTAGATCAGTTGATATTTAGGTGTATATACTAATTAATTACACTACTGTACCCTTTTCCATGTGTAAAACTGTAAATCTGTACTTGGGTTTAATACATTTATACATTTTTAAAAAAGGTCCTTAAGGTACAAGCCCTATAACATAACAAGTTTTTAATTCATATAGAGCTGTAGCCCATTGTTTAGTTATCACATGGGCTTCAAGTCTGCACAAACAGGTGTCTGAAGTTCCTTCACTCCAGCATGAAGTACTCTAGCATTTGCCATATGAAGACAACTCAGGGAAATGGAAGAGATGCAGATACTCCAATCTTGCATCACCAAGCACAAGTTCCCCTAAGCGTTGCCATCCTAATATTTTAAGATCTGGTTCAATCATTTCCTATTAAACTAAACAGGACAGACAGAAAAAGTAAAACTTTTCACTGTTCTCACAATGTCAAATACCTAGTCCATGTATTTAATCTCCAGAAAGGGATAATGCAAACAGCTCAGATTGTGGTTCCATAGTCTTTGATGGTACAAAATAAAAATGCCTAGTGAGATGCATAATAATATTATTTCCACACATGGATATACTGCTTTCAACTGTCATGCATAAGATACTTGTCACTGCTTCTTTAAACATTCACATAACCCAATATAGTCAGCTACGGTCCCTCTTTACTTTACATTTTTACAATATATGGGACATTGACTGAAATAACCTTTTGCTTATCCCACCATTCAACATGGTGCCTTCTATACTGGTTGCCTATTCCACGTTTAACATAATTATAGATGATGACATTGTATGTTACCATTTAGCTTTAGAATGAGTGAATAATATCATCCTATGAACATACAGTAACATAAAATAGCTTTGTTATAGATAGTAATTACTTCAAGGGGTACCTGAATAAATGTAGCAAGCAGAAGAATAGTAAAAATCCATTTGGGACTAAGGAGCATGCATAAATTAATTTCTGGGAAAGTAGAACATTTCAAAAATTACAGAAGATTTGACTAAAAAAATGATAAAAAATGTAAGCATCAAACAATAAAACCCACCATTATTTTTTACAAACATGTGAAATATCTAGTGTATACATTTTATATACCCTTAGATTCTATATGATCCCAGCACATAGGAAAATACCAAAAGATATGGTATAAATGTAAAGAGACTTTAAAGAGCTTCCTCACAACTCCCGTTACCAGGAGCTTTGCTTTGCTAATCTACATTCACCACTTCTCACTGGAAATTCATCCATCATCATGGTGTATGCGTAAGATAGAAAAAATGTCTACTGTTATGAAACCTAGGCTCAGTATTTTTATTAAATTGATGGTGCTTATCTTTTCCATCTCAGCTAAAACTTCTTGTTACACGGCTGATTTCTCAACAATACAAAACGGCATTCATCAGAAAAAAGATTGTGCCTCGGGTTTAAGAACTGTGCTGAATGCTACAGATGGCCTATTTCACTAACACTAAAGTAAATATAATGTTTTTGTATACTGAAAGATAATTATTTTTAGAAACCATTAATGATTTTATGAGCACATAATGATAAAATGGCTTAACACATCATGAATACATTTTCTAGTAAATATAAGAAAACATAGGCTGTTTAAAATATCTGATCCATAGGTACATTAAAATTTCATAAAGACTTTTTCTTTAAAAGACTTTGCTACTGTCCTCTATTCATGGGTCCTATGAAACATAAAGCTCTGTTTGCATGCCTGCAAATGTAACATGTCAAGAATATATATCATATAATATGTAGGCTGTACATCACACTCTCCTACTAGAATAGAATAATTGAAACTTAGAAGCGGGATAGCAGTAAAAGACTAAATTGTCCATTTTTTAACATTTGCAGCTCAGAAGTAAACTGGCAGTTTTCATATCAGGCTTGTGAGTTATCTTTTTTAGTTGTTTGCAGATTGTAATCATTAAATAGAACAGAATGTTAAGGAGATTCTAGTTGGAAGATATAGTTGAAAACAATGGTCAATGTGTCATTAACTGGTATTATATTAAAGGGACATAGCAGGCACATATTATTACTTAAAGCAGACATGAAGCAAGAAAACAAAAAAACACAATGAGGTAGCACTATCTGAAAAAAGTAAAAAAAATGGATTTGACAGACACTTCATACAATTAATGACTTTTTCAACACATATGAACAGGCAAACATTTGATGTTTATTCAGACAGTGCCTAAATTGCATGTTGGAGTGATCAAAAATTTCAAGCTGGTTTCAGAGTAGTAATGGATAGTTATTCGCTCCTAAAGTGGACCTGAACTCAATTTTTTTACCTTACACAAAAACCTAGACAACCCTTTTATATAAAGTAAATTTTGTATTCATTTTTTTTTTTAATGCAAAACCCTTTTTTTAATAGACCAAGTCAATTTTCCATGGGCTATATCAAATTCTGTAGGCACTGTTGGAATAAGCACCTAATGTTTGTTCAAAATATTCTCTTGCAGAGTACATGGCTGTAGGAACCTGTAAAATCTGTGATCTATTTGATAGATTTACTTTAATACTAATATTTTTGGTGTTTAGATTTCTGTGGGGCACGGTTCCATTATTTAGTTTTAAAAAAAACATATTTCTCTTACAGTTTGCAATCATTTTTTTATTGGGTTGCCGTCTTGTTTGCTCCTGCTTTGCATGTGGTTTCCTTTTAGTTTGAATGATGAACAATGATTTTCGGGCTGTATATTTACAGGAAGCTGAAAAAAACTGTACCACTGAATGAAGCCTGCAGACTTTTCCTTGCTGCATCTCTGTGTTTGGGAAGAGATTGCAGTACTTGTTGGAAAATGCTACTTGTTATAAATGTTAAGCTTTTTTTAACTGAAAAATATGTTACTACAATGCAAATCACACATATGTAAGTATCATAGTTATTGAAATAAATCAATCTTTTTAGCTCACTTTACTGGCTTTTTCTTTTTTTCTTCAAAAAATTGTAATTACCAAATATGGCTTGAAAATATTAAAAGAAAAAATCAGCAAAAATGTTTCTGTAGTTTCCGATTTTTATATCATGCCTACACTTTATTAAAAAGTTCAATAGCAGTTTAGCAGCTCAGTAAATCTGAAATTGCATCACTTTAAAACCCCGTGCAACATTTACATGTTAGAATCAAAGTCACGTCAGTAATGCCAAGTGTGAATCCAATTAGTTTCTTGGCTTTATGCTAGAGGTCTTGGTGGACAATGCTTTTAAAACTTGCATTATTCTTCACAGTGTTTAAATATTTATAATCACATAATGAGAGTCAGAAGGGTGAATAGTCAGTGTGATACGCTATGTTAGGGAAATGTAATTTGTTTCTATCTTACATATGCTACAATGACAGCTTTTAATTATAGCATTAGATCTGGTTCTTACAACGAACTACATCAAATGTGCTTAAACTAGTTTGTGTGTATAATTAGTACAGGTACTGCAACAGTTCCATGTACAATTAACCCGAGAGCTCAATCTTTAACAAAGTTGAATTTTTTTTAAGTCAGCTTATAAAAGGATACTATAATATTATGTGATTATTTTTATGTTATAAACATAAAATGTTTACAGGTCTAATGACATGGAACAAACTTTTTGGTGATGTAGAAGAACTATTTTAATCATAAATCATTTCTATAATACTGAAATCTATTTTTGAAGCATCCAATAACATTATTGGATATTATAATAAATTTACTAAGCTATGCCATCATTCTTTATTTTATCCATTAAGGGGAGGTCGGCAGGCAGATGGCATAAAATAATGTTTTTATGAAAATAATACATGTATTTTAGCTTTTATGTTTTTATTATGCAACCCAATGAAGGTGGGAATTGTCATCAGTATTCCACCTTGATTGTTACTTACAACGTGTTCTTTTAGAATATTATTTTGTGTAAATGAAAAAAAAAAAAAAAAAATATTGGTTCTAAATTTACAATTTAACAAATTAAGGAAACATTATGTCTTTCCCTACAAAAGGAATAAAAGGGTATCATTGATTCCGAGGATTTGGAAGTCAACAACTAGACCAACTATAAAAGATTGGTTTACACAAACTGATCACATTGCTGAAATGGAGGAGTTGATTCACTCATCTTGAGACACAATTACAAAATATTATACAACATGGGCCTCATGGCTGGATTTTCATGCATCCCAAAAGTACAGGAATGTATTCAATAATGATCTCTGATTTCTCACATTAGGTTTGGTGGGAGAAAGTCCAATATGACATAGGAAAGAGGTACATATGTTTAGTAAAGATTATTTTTCCCACAAATTAAGTTTGTATTACTTTTGGTTGCTGTTAAAAGGGGTCTCCAGGCCATTGCAAGAAGTGTAGGGTGGGGAGTCACTTATGTTACACAAAAATAAATTTTTAGTTCTAACTGCAATAATCAATGTGTATAAAAATTGCACAAATGTAAAACGTATATTTTCATTTGTAAACTCATTAAAGCTTTTTTTTGGAAATAAAGGGTATAATTGCCTTATGACTTTTGTGCATTAAAATAATATAGGTAGGCTAATTGGTTATGTTTAACTGAGCTTCTATTGTTCCCTATTTTGAGTCTAAATAAGAGCTGGCACAAGTTTTCCCAAACAGTGTATGTCAGCTAAAAAAAAAGCTAAAGAGCTTAGCTTTTGAGGCCAAGACATTGGAATTACTGCACCCAAATACATGACACTGGTCACCTGAGAGGTTTTCTTGACAAAGCTGTCTTAAATACATTACTATGTATTCTAAACAATTCCATATTCCACTTTTTTACTTTTTGCCTGTTTATTCTTTGACTTGTTCTGCAATGTGAGGTCTTATTTGCTACTGTGCTACTGATTTGTGCAGACCTAGGAGACAAAACGGGGTGCCAATATGCTCTGGCATCTGGTATAGTGCTGACCAGTTTTTCTTACTGCTAGAGAAATACTTTACACAAAAAAAGCAAAGTATTTTCCTTACTTTGATTAGAATAAGGAAAGCAAAATGAGGTAATGCAAATGAGCTAATCACATATACACATGAGCTCATTAGTGGTGTATAAAGCATTTAGCAAGCCTTACAAATCTGAAGCTTTCATTTAGTGTAACACAGTACCAAAATTTGAAAAGCAAAAGATGAATATATTCCAGCATTGTATATGAACATTTTTTTCCTTTTTCAAGTCTATGACTTGAAAATGTATGGAAGTTCTACCCCCATCTTTGTTTAAACCTATGACCAGAATTTTTACTTTACAAAAAAGGGTAATAAAATAATTTATTTTTATACTTTTTTTATTTACCCTTACTTCACCCATCCCAGGAAGCTTGTGGCTGCCCCTTCTCCGATATCAGGCAGAAGGTAATGGGGAAAAATACTGATATCATGTATGCGCAGCAGGCTATGCCACCTGATCTCATGCCTGCGCAGTGCAAGATCGGCTCGTGTAGCCAGAAGAAGGAAGAAGATGGAGAAATATGGCCCTGCCGGGCACTGGGACAAAGGTGCATTCTAGGACGGAATGGGACCCAAACGAGGACAGCACCAGAGAAATCGAGGGTTCTGCGGAAGAAAGGTAAGTGGCTTTTTGTAATTAAGTTAATTCCACTTTAACTGCATTCTGGTTGAGGCTAATGGAACGACTGGCCCTATTTTCCTACAGAAAGAACTGTATTTGATAGCATGATGTGGGACTGTGGATGTACGCTAATGTTAACATGTAAGGGCACGTGTTTTGGTGTGCATACCTTTATATTTTAATGAAAAAGTTTGTAAATTAGCTCTATACATAGGGAAAAATATTGTATAAAAATCTTAGCCAGGGATGAGTTTTTACAAGGTTTGGTATAAAAATTATTCATGATTATAGTAGTCATTCTTAGGAAGTCATCTCTGCTTTATTTATAGCACATTTACAGGAACAGCTTCGTACCTGCTCCCTCATTTGTACGTGCTGTTGTTAAGTACTTCACTTCTATGATTTGCTGTTTAGTACTAATTTGGATGTGAGCCATTTGTAATGTACTGCAAAGCCTTCCCAGTGATTGAATAAGTGGATGTATAAACAAAATACATACGCAGTGTAATAACTCCAAGGCTTCATAATAAAGCAGATTGCTCACACAACTCTTTCATATTAATTCATCTTGACTTTACACCAATTTCAGTTTAATGTTGCTGCTACAGTTATGGGAGACAACACTGTTTATAAGGTATATGTTTTAGTATTACTACAAAATTAAACTACACAATACTACTTTTAGTATTTCTACAAAATTGTTTACAATGAAGACAGCAAGCAATATGGAACTTTATATTATGACTGTAAGTTTGATTAAAGGCAATTTGTACTGATAAATGTAGACTGACCACTGCCACAGTGGTCTTTCATATGACATTTCTAGTTGTAGAAACTGCCTATTTCATAGTACCTGGCCCAGAAAAAGCATGGTAATCAGAAAGTGTTTTGGGTAAGTAAAATATTGAAGACAGATATCAATGAGCATTATCAAATGCAGTGGTAGTAGTCCGTGATGGCAGTTTTAATGCTTTCCTATGAAAGAAATTATGAAAAATTAAATGTTTGTGTATATGGAAGTTTAAATGTTACTGCCAGTTTAAGGATTAGGTTAAGGTCAGAAATCAGGAGGGAGAACACCTGTGTTTTCAGCATCAGAAATTTTATGTTCAAATTATTGAACTAAAACAAATTCATTTTATTAAACAGTATTCATATAGCACCAATATATTACACTGCTCTGTACATTAAATAGGGGTTGTATATGACAGACAGTCACATAGAAAGAGGTGAGGACCCTGACCCGAAGATCTAAATCACAATCCGGACATTTAGCTTGGGAGCTGCAGTAGTTCAGACTGGTGGTGAGGTTGCAGTGCAGTTATTGTTTACTCATAACTCCGAACCTGTTTCTTGTGTGAGATGCTACCTGAGGCTGCCCCCAGAGAATACATAGGCAGTGAGCAATTCAGTACCAGGCTAGAAAACTGCTAGCTGTCATGGCAATTTGTTCCTGCAACAAGTCTATAAATAAAATGGCAGGGCTTTCTACAGGAGTTACTCACTTACTTTACTGCAGCTTTATCAAGCCTTTGATTACATGCTTCTCTCTCAACCACCTCCAATTTATAGTTTTAGAGAAAGTTTAGCTAACTTGCTCCATCAGCCCTCTGCTAAATGTGGCTCCTATTTAATAACATCATTTGCAGTCATTAAAAAAATTATAATGTGTCCTACAGACTGCAATATGTCAAAAACTAATAAAGTATAAAACAATATTGAGTATTTGATTGACTCGAAAAGTTATGGTTCCAAAGAATTAAGGGGGCCCAACCCTAAAGTCCATGTAAATTGCTTAGATTTAGAGGAATTTTTCCACAATAAACTATTACCTCTTAGAGGTCTTTGAACAGGAATGTGCACTGTTTATGTGTAGCACACATTGCAATATACAGAGGTACTAATAATGGAACTCTACTTTTTATTAAAAGTTTATTACACTCCGTTTTTTGGGCAGCCTACTATACTTTGGTTAAAACAAAGGCGCTCAAATAAAATTTTAAATTGTACTAAAAAGCAAAAAAAAGTATATAGATATATTGAAAAATAATAAATCTATTTCTGGCAGAACAAATGCATTAAAGTCAATTGCAGATATCCATTCATTAGGTCCAAATACCATATGGAAGACTGCAAAAAACACGTAACTTCTTTTTTCAACTGTATTTTGCTTTTGAAATAAAGGAGTCAACATGCAATGAAAAGAACATTTTGCCTCTCTAGAAAAAGCATAGAATTTTCTTTGATACACATGTTCCTAGTTAAATTGCCACTGGCCAAAACAGTAAAGAATATTTTAGTCACTAAAGAGTACACAACAACAAAACTTTCTAGGTTAAAATCACTGTTCCTGTTAAGTAATATGTAAGAACTGATTTAAGCTGTAACCAATGACTAAGCATTTTGCTCAACCATTGTTCAAAACTACAATCTCACAAAAAAAAAAAAAAAAATTAGCAGCGCTAGATCCTAATAGTATACTGAAATTAACCTCTAGTTCTCTGTAAACACAAAAACATTTTATTTGGAAGCCACAAGTGGTACTAACTACATGTTAAGATCACAGGTAGACCAAGTCCCAAATATAATTTTTGCCGTTTTATTTATCAAATAATGTGCACAAAAATTTTCATATTTAGTTCCAATATTAGTTCCAGGGGACCTTCAAAACTGATGATTTGCTTTATCAAATAATGTGCACAAAAATTTTCATATTTAGTTCCAATATTAGTTCCAGGGGACCTTCAAAACTGATGATTTGCTTCCATTGATAACCACGATAAGGATAATCACATGATCAAGAACCATGCTCATTGGTTAATCTGAGGTTTGCAGCTGTCAGCAACAGCGCAGAACTAGCAGTTTGCACAGACAGTCACAGCTGTTTCATATCTGATAATCACATTGTCATGGTTTTTTTGCATGCAAATGTTGCAAAGATTCACTCTTTTGCAATATGTTTATTTCTAATCCCTGTGCATTAGATTTCTGCCATTTATTTATAGTTTGTGATCAATCAGACAGGTAATAAAAGTTACAAAACGCCTTGCTAAACATAGCATACTGACTGCATTAGTGAAAATTATGCAAAGTCCTGAATATGTGAATCCATCAGATGTAGAGGAAGAATTCATCCTATGTATGGGCTTCTGTGCAAATTAGCTAAAAATTGTGCCATTTCTTTACTACTTCTGCTTATTTATTTGTTGTTTATTATATCATTAGTTTTAATGTGACATGTGTGTCTGTCTAATAACAGCATATTATATTGTATATTATAACATTGTATAAAGATACAGAAGAAATCCCTGATGCATGTGTGCACTACATTTAGCTTTTGGGACACAAGATAAACCTACTGTAGCTTGCTCTAACATTTGTTTCCATGCTCAGGTTCAGCCATAGCTACATGTACAAGACTTGTTTGTTACTCTGTGAATGTAGTCAAATTTCTTCAAAAGCCCTAAGTGTCATCAGCACAGCTATATTTAGCAATATTGATCTGCATGAATAGTTTGCTCCTTTACCTTATGTATCTTTTCTTTTACACACTCTTCAGGGACACTGTCCTGCACTCACCTTTTCATCTTCTCATGCAGAAAATACACTTGACAAAAAGCAGCAATCATATGAAATCAGTCGGCTCAGCTAAGCTCTTGCAGCTCTCATTTTCTTTACAGGTATTTTATGTTTTTGCTATCCGAGACAAATATATAGGATAGAATGTATGATATGATTCCTATTTTACCTATTACCTATTACTCCTAATACTGCCATTTGTTTAAAGATATTTATCAATATGTATGCTGTCAAGTTGATTGGCAAAGCCAAAATATTATAAGCCTGCTTAGAAAATGGTGAAGTGAATGTTTTGCTGCACCTGCACACAAGCATTGTTTTATTGCCTATCCCGCACTGGGATGATGCCGTTTTTGGCAAAGCTTTATCTACATTTATTGCCAGAAGAAACAGACACCAGCTGGGATAGCAAAATTGTATTGCTGTCTGTGTCCCCACTGTCATCTCCTTTGTTTGTTTGACCATTGTCATTGAGAAAGAAGGTTATGGGCAACCCAAAATTTTGAGTTTCCACCAGAGCAATAGGTGGGGGAAAATTCTTCACTGGGAACAGGAGTTCAAGGGATAATGTGGGCTTGTTTCTAGTATTGTCAGAATGGTAATAGCTTCAAATATGAAGATATATTTGTAGTTTTATCTCAATAACTGGGTGTGAAAAGGGGGAAGAAGTAGGGAAACCTTTCTGAGGAGTTCCCTATAATCTAATGACAATGCCAGAAAAAGAGATCTTCAACATACCCTTATTATTTTAGAGGAATTTGTAGTCTTCTGATAATTCATATTAATAAAATAACAACACATTTCTCTAAAAGTACAAAAAAGTAATAATTAAAAATCAAACAAAAAAAACACATACAATTATAACAACATTAAAACATGTGCATTAAATGATCCATCTTCTACATGACTAGTCATATATGACCAAATAAATACAATCCATCGCAAACCTGAGTTAATAAACATTAAAAACAATGAGCTCTTCAATATTGTGAGGTCTCAAACACTTATGCTTTTCATAGATTTATATACACTTCATCAGATTGAGGGATAACTTAAATCTTTAAAATCACCAATCCCAGACATACAGTAAAAGTAATGATTCTGTGCTCCACAGATGTGTTTCTGGTTATGTAGGTATCAGAATGGTTCACTCTCTGCAGGCATGTTGCTGGTTGCTTCAGTATGATAATGGCTTATCGCTGTAGACATGCTTCTAGTTGTGTCAGTATGATAATGGTTTTGTCTCTTAAGACATGTTTCTAGTTGTGTCAGTATGATAAAGGTTTTGTCTCTGCAGAGATGTTTCTGGTTGTGTCACTAGGATAATAGCTTTATCTCTCCAGACATATTTGTGGTTATGTTGGTACAGTAATGGTTTTGTCTCTGCAGATGTTGTTAGATAATGTCAGTAAAACTATTCTATACCGTATATGTGTTGTTGAGGTAAATATTTCATGTCATCCTATAACAAGAAGTGCCTTTTAAAATTGTTGTTTATCTATGACCTAAACTACCAAGCCAATACCCAAGTTAGCCTTCACCAAGATTGCTCCTGGGCATAACTTCTCCTTTGTCTTAATTTCTGTGTCAGTCTGACAAGCTCGCTTTCAGGCTGAACATTTATTTGTCCAAACCACACAGCAATAACATGGTAAGAAGATTGAAAGCCTGCTGAAAATGTGTCTATTTCCAAGGGCAAATGGAACAGAACAGTAAAAGAAAAGAAAAAAGCACAACACCTTCTCCAGTGTCACCCCACTAAGATTCATTATGTCAAGTTTAAATTCATGATAAAAATATTAGCCTTATGAACAGGCACAAAGTTGTTTTCATTAGTAAAGTATAGCTAAAAAAATAATTAATAAAATAGTTTATTTTCATTCATAAAATATGGACAAAACAAAAATATTGACCATATAATCTTTATAAACAGGTAAAACATATTAGAATTGATATTCCCTATATTGACCTATTTGCAAATATGCAGAGTAGGGCATATAAATAATATGATTAACATATATAGCAATTTAGTCTGCCATTTAGAGCTTTCTACCAAGATTGATGGTGTGGCATAACTGCTTTTCTTCTAATAATTCTTTTGTAACTGAAGGAAAACTTCTCATTTAGGTAAAATATTCAGTTTTATGACATCATTGAGTTGGAGTATTATTTGGGTGTAGATCTTTTTATTTGAGAACACAGTAGAAGAGAAATAGCTGCCAGGAACACCTCTCATATGACAATGTCTTTTGTTTAGGGACAAGAGCTTTTCCCATTAATTATCTCAAAACTATTACAAAATAAAGTAAGCTGTTAGGTTAGCGGGGTCTATGAGAATATTGCACATTTTGGATTTATCTTTAATACTGCAGCTTATAGGACAGCAATACAACACAAATTAGATCAGAATAAGCCTTTTGTCATCAGCACATCTCAGTCTTCACAAGTGGCTGTTCCCACTGGAAGTTCAATTTATCACATTGTCCTGTGTCACAATAGATAAACAAGTAGTCATTATATTACTGTTATTTTCTTAACCATTGAAAAAAAGCACACATTTATCACGCATGGCTGCTGAGGATAAAAAACATGAAATAATAAGCAAATATTTCCATGTTTCATAAAAGGACCCAGCATTTACACCTTGTTTATTAGGTTGAATGTCTAGTGATTTCCAATCTGCTACTCATGCACTGTAATCATGTGTGGGTGTGTAGCCACGCTAAATAACATGCAATGCAAATAGTGCTATATTCATACTCATACTTGACTGCACTGCAATTTATCAGCTAGTCACTTGCAGGGATGTATAACAGTAGAAGAGTTTTAGTAGAAAATGGTATTTTATACAGCCTTTGGGTGAAATGCCCTCTTATAATTAGATATTTACAGATTAAAGGATTTTTGCAGTGGTGTTACATTTCCTAATTTAACTTTAAAAGTTTAGACAACTGCTATGGTAAACACATGGAATTCAGTTAAAAATATAGAGATTTATTATATTTTATTCAGTACTAATATTTGCTAATGCCTATTTAAATACAGTGCTTATGGAGACTCATTAATTCATAGGTAGCACCTAGAAGAAGACCCTACACATCCTGCTGTACTATGTTTTATCAAAGTATTCCTAATATGTTTAATGTATAGGTGCAAGTAAAGAAAATCTACTCAACTTTTAGAAATAAGTAATAAAAATCATATCTTACTAGGCTTATCTACCTTAATAAAGGGATGTAAAGGATGGCCAAATCCCAAATATTTAAAGCAGTAGAAGGATTACAACTAGCATGAATCGCTAGTTACCTATAGTTAGCAAATCTTATGGGAGTTAAACATGAACTAAACTTCATGAGAACAAATATGCAAGCAGTTATTTTTTCTTTATTGCAGAAGGGACAGACAATGTCTTATCTGCCTGTTAACAATTTTTAAAAAAAAAACACTTACCTCTTCTCATTTTGTATTGGGCATTAGTATCTTTACCTAGTTCTCCAGCGGGTTCGGGTCTTTGGCCATCTTGATGTACCAACCTGCCTGCTTACAATTTTTTATTTTTACACTATAGTTCTGCTTTAAGAAGTAGTCTTAGTAAGATGCCATTGGTTTTCGTACTCCTATTATGTTTCACAATAAAAGAAAAAAGTGAAATTAAATTACCAGACTACCTAATCAGAAGAAACACAGTTCAACTTCTTCTAAGGAATATTTCAGATGTTAATCAGAAAAAGATAAGTATAATAGATAAGCCTTTTTAACACCAGGCGTAGTTAAATACGGTTATCTCAGCATTCAGGGTGAACCTAAAAATCAATTGCTATTACTTTCGCTGATGCAAATCCCTGGTTCAAGGTTCTCTGGTGATGGATTGGTTTTTTTTGAAGTTTAACACATGAATCATACAGTTTGGTGGATAAAATATGAAAGGGTTTTTTCTTCCATGAAGAGTCTTCACTTATAAAACTGCTGGGATATTCTTAAAATAAAGCAAGCTTCTGGTCTTTATTATTAGTTGGAGTCTTGAGGCTATTATAATGATGTACAGCACACTCTATATCTAATATTTATTGAGAATCATATACAATCTCTTTTTACCTGAAATTATTTACCTCAAATGTAAGATATTCTGGGTAGAAAAAATAATATTTTATTGATAATGGTTCTCTCTATAAAATTGATTAAGGAATGAATTTTAGGCTGCTCGTTGTCACTTAGCTTATTGAGAAAGGTGAAGCTCTGCTCCAATCATGTGCAAGGTCCTTGCATTTAATTCAGTATTTTTTGCAAAGTGAATTTTCACCACATTTACTAAGCTGGGTAAAATATCCCTTGCAAGTGGATAATTCACTTTGCTAAGAAAACAACATACCTTCCTTTAATAACTCAAGCCCTATGCATTTCCATTTAAAATTTATTTACACAAGTGTGAGTAATTCGATTGGAGTTTAAATGTAATCATTGTAAACTTAAATGGAAATTTGTGCTTTGTCCATGCAGGGCAAAGGGCACACTTTTTATGTCCTGCCTTCCTCTTCTGCATAGATGTCATATAGTTCAGGCTAGCTACCTCCCAGAAAACTTTAGATGGGGCATTGCTTATCCAATTCTTGAGCCAGTGAGAATACTAGTCCATGAATGCTTCAGCTCTCCACAATATTGTAAAAATGAATGTATGTTTCCTACAAAGAGAAGGTAAACGTATAGTTTTAAACTTTGAGGTAACCCTATAAAATGTAAAAAACCAAAAATGTAATATTTAGCTTGTCATTTATTAGATGTGATACCTGTATTAGTTTTCTTTTTGTAGTCTTATTTCCTTATTTTTTACCTAGCAGGCTTGTAAGAAACTCACTTTCAGTCCCGAGATGACTATGCTCACTTCTCCGCTGTGGGGAGCCAAAGTTGCCAATCAGACTGGACTTCAGCCCTTTGTTCTTCTCTATTACATTGTGGCTTACTGAATTGATAGCTTACAATTAAAAAATGTTGTTTATTCATGAAGTTCAGTTCAGAAATATCTAGGACACTGTATTTTTGGCAAGATCAGACAGTCATTTATGTACATCCTGAAAATGTTAGCCTAAAAATTTTAAACAAATTCAGCTACTACATCTATGGACTGGCATGGTTAGGAATAATACATTTTTGTTATTAGGTTTAGTTATTTTTGAATTTGCACCCATGCCCATACTACAGATAAAAAGTATTTACATATTGTTAACAAGCAGTAAAAAAGTTTTAAAATAAGCCACCCATGACCTCTTGACTGGTTTTCATCCAAACGATTATCAGCCTTTGAGTACATTATATATGGAAGACAAGTGAGAAGATTCTAGAGAATTAACATACCAACATCAGTACCCACTGTGGGTATGTGGCTTCACAGGGTTAATGATATAATGCCCATGAAGGACCTGACGACCAATTTAAGGGGTACTCAGGACAAATTTACTGTGATGTGGGGCAGTTGGATCTACTCCCAAGACACTCGGGAGTTTAAGCGCCACCTGGATCCGAATTACTCAGGGTGAGGGTGTTTTCTCTACTGTTTGGTATTATTTGGGTTTTCTGTTTTCTTCATTGCTGAACAATCCCTTTCTGGAGAAACATGTCCCTTCTTTGTTCTCATATGTATATTTAAATGCTAACTTGATGTGTTGTTAATATTTTCACCATGTTTTCCATTGGTTTTCTTTACAATGTGTAACATGCTGGTTTTTGTTTCCCATACCTACCCCTTTCCGTCCTGATTGGATATTGTATTGTTTATGTTTCAAAAATGTTTTTTCAAAAATAAAGAATGTTATAATAAAAAAAAAATTAAGATGAACATATAGTGATTGAGATTAAGATGACATGGTAAAGGGCCTTAACATGTAGATCATGCATTTTAATGTACATATAATCCTTACCAAAATAAGAAATATGTTTTCGGTTCGTTATTGCTGTTCATAGTAATAAGGATAAATATTTCAATGTTTTTTCTTCCAATTAGTACTGATTACAGAAGTTTTGTTTCTAATTTTCACACTCTATTTTTTCATATGACTCTAATAACCAATATGTAGAAAAATTATATATTTCCAAATCAATGTCAATTACAATCTAATGTGAAAAATCAGTGCAGAATTTCAACTGTTGTATTAGCTTCCTTTTGCAAAGCCCTGCTATCACTGCTAACTGGCTATTTCATCTTTTGTATAACTATATATTAAATTCTGTACTCCAGGATTGAGATTAAAGAAGCCAATTTAGGGATGACAGCCCACCCCACCTTTAAAACTAAATCACCAATAGTGGTTCACACATTTCACTCATTACATATTCTCTTGTGGATATTCCATAATGAATGCTGTGATATATTCATAAGCAGTAAATGTGATATGGCAAAATCTCCAGGAAATGAGTCATTATGATTATAAAAAAATAATATAGACATTTTTAATCAGGTATTGTTCAGGTCATCCATTTACTGGTAGACAAATAGGAAGGAGAACTTAAATTCGAGTATTTTTTTTGCATTATTTTATTTGTTGTAGAGTTCTAAAATAACTGGTACATCAGAGCATTCATCAGCAAATCTCACTAAAGAGAGGGGCATTGCCATCATAGACAGTTGTCACTGAAACATCCAAGTCCTTTTGATCCTCTGACAAATTTTATATTTTGGACTTTTCTTCTTGGAGACCATGGTCAGCACAAGATCTAAAGGAATAGGTCTTCTTGGTGGGGACACAGCAAGAAAACCTTGACAGGGGATCCAACCCATCCGAAATCTTTTCAAACCTTAACAAAAACATTTGTATCTGTGCATAAACCTTAAAGTATACATGCACTTGGCTACTGTGATTGGCCACTAGTTGATTTATTCTTTTTGCCTCATCCTACCCTTTCCATTAAACTAAATAGGCATTATCTATCTACAGCCTTCTAATTTAGAATCTTTATTATGCATGCATTATGGAGTCCTGACCTGCACAGACTATACCTAGAAATGGCACAGTAATATCTGCATATGTATATCACAGACTTCCTATAGTTCACTTGAAAACACTATGTAGATTTGCAAAGATGGCAAACCACACAGATTGACATTCTGTGAATGTGCTGGTAAGAGAGAGATAACAAAGTATGTCTTTATATGCATTAGTTTAATGCAACAATGACAAAGTAAAACATTATGTGTATTTGTTAAATAAGATTGACTTTATTATTATTATTGGCCCTCAGGTGAAGATCGGATCACATTTTAAAAGCCATTCATGCACAAATTCAGAAACCCCCTAAGCATTTTTGTTTTTTATCTCATAAAGTAATTTCACTTACATACATAGAAATGATTGTACTGCAAAGCTTGTAGCTGTTAATTCAAACACTTTGTACTTTTCAACTGTAGAAATGAGAGCTTCCTGCTGCTCCCGTGAAAAAATAGTTCAGGTAAAAATGGTAATAACCTGGGCACTTGAGTCAGAAACTATCTGCTTTGATGCTTTCCCAGAGGATTTCCTGCTGCTCTCCAAAATTGTCTCACCTCTATCAGAGGTCAGATTTTAACACATATTAATTGTTTGTGAAAACAGCTCCCCATTTTTCTGTTAGTGAAGTATATTTATTCAGATGATTCCTAAATCTTCTGTTTTCCAGGACAGTGTTGTACAGAAGCACAAAACCTTACTACTTCAATCACTGTCTGCTCCAAGACAAGTTCATTTAGGCCCACTTTAAGGATAGGGAATGCACTGCTGTACCTTGTTACTTCACTCCTCCCCTGCAATTTCTTGGATTTCAATGTAGTAAGAAGCATGCCATATTTCTACATCTGTGATCCACAGAACTGCTCTATCTATTGTCACTTTACCCATACATATCTCATGCTTCTTAATTAGAAATACCTGGCAGCTATCACTGTCTTCTGTTTTATTTAATATGATTTACTAGGATCAGATACCACATGCATACAAGATGAGGCCCAACAATGGTAAATACATATGCAAATAACAGGTTAATTAGGTAAATTGTTCAGCTAGGTATTATAAATGCAGGTTTGAAATATGTATCAGAAGCCATATGACATCAATTACAAATTACTGCATATAGTGCATTTATAGCATTATTCTTTTTATATGTAAAATTACTTTAAATCACACTATGATAATGAAACGAGTGCTGTTTTTCCAATTACCCATATAAATCTAAAGTACAGTTAGCATATGAATTAAATATTGCCTTTAATACACTTAATAATTCACATAATTATTTAGCTAGTCACAAACAGCGATTGAAACTGACTACCAATATTAACAATACTGTAAATTTAAAGCGCAACTAGTTTGCAAATTCCTCTCTTACCCTTCCCCACCCCCTTACATCCAACGAAAAGATCAAGTCAAAAAATCTTCTCAAAGGAGGATATGTATATTAAAAAATATTTGTTAATGTTTTCTGTAAAAGCCTCCGTCAAGTAGAGATGCAATAGCCCTTTTACTGGATGCCACCATCTTGGATGTGATGTCAGCAGCCACAGCCACACGGGGCCTGATGTTATCAGCTTAGAAACACTTTATGGTATTTTTTTTCCCTCCTATTCCAGCAACTATATAAAAGTATTTAGGGATGGGAGGAGAAGGGTGGATATGCTGGCTCAGCACAGACAATTATTGGTAAAGGAGAAAAGAAAATGACGGTCAAGAAGAGAGGAGGCTGTGCCAGGTAAGGCTTCATTCCAAAAGTTTTTTCAAGTTTAAATGTGCATTGCAAATGAACAAAAATATATTTATATAAACAAAAACTATAGTTATTTTCAAATGAAATATTCCAGAAAGCTCACAAAACTTTTAAAATATTTAAACCAACTGCAAAAATTAAAAAAAAAATAAAATTTACAAATATCGTAAGAGATGGCAAAAAGTATCAACCTATGCCTCCCTAACTTTACCCCAACACTCATTTGCTGCTTTTTTCAACAACTTTCAAACATGTTTTACATGATTGATGTTCAGTTCTTTTGGTAACTGGGTGCAGTAATCAACATTGACTGGTTTCTGGTGGCACCATGATAGGACCCTGCCACTAGACAGTTATCAGATCTAAGTCATGCATGCAGTGACATGGGAAGCCTAAAAATGCCTCACCTTCAGTAAGCAGATTGGGGAAATCTTAGAGCTGGATCATCACATGACAACAGATTTAGATGACTTTAATTAGCATTTAGATTTTTTTTGTAATTGTAGCATTACCTTTAAGGGAATGGAGGGTGCTTTTATTATATTAAGATGTGTTATACTGAGCAGTGATTTTAGTGATTTAGAGGAATGTTGTTCAGTTGGGCTTTAATTGGTTGAAGCCAAAAGGTCAGCATAACAAGTCCCAGGACTGCCAGCTTCCAAAAGAAGTTATTATTAGCAAGACAAGTATTTCTTTCTAGATGGGTTTACTTTTCTATTTTTCAGTATTGTGAAGATTAACGCTTTTTTTATCGATGGTTTCATTTTGCGTGGCAGATGTAATAAATGGGAGAAACGTACTCCCTCCACTTAAACCATCATTCGCTATGAACACTGCTCAAGAAAGATGCCTTGATTAGGCCAGATTTCTTGGAAGCTTTTTTTCAAATACACTCTATGATGAAACACCAGATGTTTTATCACATGATACAGTACCATATAAATGTACAAAAGCCACACAATTTGAAAGTTTTTCTCTTTTTTGTCATCCTTGGTTTTAAAATCGTTTCTGAATGCCAAATTCAGTTAAACACATATAAGCCACTACTTTAGGGGGGCAAAAAATAAAAGCAAATACAACTTTACAATATCGAATCAATAAAAGGAAAAAAAAGGAAGAGAGACATACCTCTAAAGATATTGATGATGAGAGAGAGACATGATAATGACTGGAGAATGACATCTCTAACTTTACTTTTTTCACATTTAATATAATGGCAGACCCAAAAAAAGCTGGATAAGAGTAATCTATGAACAAGTGAAGCCCAGGGAGAGTAAAAAATTGTACATAGGATCTGGTTGTGTTCTTTTTTATTATTCCTCCACACAAGACGACGAGAATGCAAAGAAAATGCATATTTAATGCAATGTGTTTATTTGACCTTAGGGAAGAAAAGATCATAAATGTTTTACATACTGAGCAGCACTAAGCTATGTTTCGAAAAGTGCAGAAGCAACATCAATGCCACAGGGCAGCTGCTTTAGATGGGAACTAGAATGATGTCGGTATAGGGTAGGTCAATTATTGTACAACACCATGCAGTTAAAAATTCTCCCTCTAATTTTACTAAGTGACTATAAATAGCTTTTAAGCTTGTTGTTTAATTGTAAATTTGAGAATGATCCCTCTGCTACCCAGGCATAAAAGTCTGCACATATAATGGATATTAATATTAATATGCAGGCAGCAAGGCCTTCCTCCCAACATTCTAGGTCCAAGAAGACCTCAAGCAGTGTATGTAACCCTTACTATTATAGTGGCTTGCTCTGCATTGTTCTGATAGAGAAGCAGGGGCTAATTCTGGGCTTAAATAAATTATAAGACATGGGACAAAGTGTCTTGAGACCTCTTCATTTTTTTTAGACAAGTAACAATAAAGGACCTTGTAACCATTAACAGAAAAGCTCCTACCTCCAACAAAAGTAGCTCACCAAGTATTACTTTAATGAAAGCTACAGATTATTGAAAATCTCCTTTGCAATGACAATAACATATTAACACTTCTAAAAAGACAAGTAGTCATATATATTCATTCTGCATATCAAGAGAATAGAAATCAAACCCTTAACCTAAATAACATTTTTATATGGTAATTCTAACACCTATTCCACAATGTGAGTAATCACAAGCCCTCTAGAACAGTGGTCACCAACCTTTTGGACCGCACGGACCACTAAATCAACGGAATCCGGACCGCGCATGCGCGGGGAGCCATGTGTCACTCAAAGGGGAAGAAACTTCCCCCAGAGTGACATCATGATGCCAGAACCCACCCACTTTACCATCGCAGGCTCAGACCTGCTTGCTAAACATCCTGAAGGGACAGTATCGCAAGGCTGTGGACGCAACAAAAAATGGTTTGCCGGATGTTTAGCAAGCAGGTCTGAGCCTGCTATAGGAGAATGGACAGGTTGTGTCCATAGGTGGGACATGATCAGTGGGGTCAGAAGAAGGACCCCGCTGGGGGGCCCACCAGCCAGAGCCACGGATCACCAAAATTGACCGCTGCTTTAGAACATAGTACCAGCTGCAAGAGGTCAACCTAGAGGATCTGCTTGTTGAAAACCCTTAAGCTGAAACTTGTAATAGTGCACCTACAAAATACAGCTTAGTTATTGTATATATGAAAGTAAACATGAACTGAAAGCATTTGGTTAAATCATGTACCTGCACCTGGTTCTCAGTCATATAAATATAGAATGTTTAAGATGACTGCATTTTCCAAGACAGTTTAGGAATGTGAAATGACACTGTTATTAAAATGTCAATTAGAAATAAAAAAGTAAGTGAAAAGCTTTGTCAGAGAAATTGAGAAGCAAAAGAAATAAACAGTCTCATTTATTTAGGGATATTTTTTTCTGAACAACATACTTGAAGATATATTTAAGGACCTATCAGGAGACTACTAATGTCTGAACTAAACTGTGCTTCATTCATATACATACTATACAAAAAGGCCAAAATTACCTTATTTAATTATATATAACAATTTATTACAAACTGATATATAGTTTCTAATGAATATTGATGAGCATTTCTCTATTACAACATCATCTATAGATTATCTTCTACAGCTGCTGACCTTGGATCAACTCTTAAACTGACCACACACTAAAGGCGGTGGAGGAAGGTTATTTAAATAGTTAAACTGATTAATGAAAGCGAATTTGGTAAATCACGATACCTATATTCTAACAATCATATGAATGTGCCCACTGCGCAATTAAGCTGGTGCTTATCTCTCCACAAAACATTTTTTACATTCCCTAAGGGTATCTCTAACTCCACTGGATTTTTCAATTAGATATTTTAATCTGAAATGGCAGAATCAACTGTATTGTATATTTTATAGCTTTTCATGAAACATAGTTGTGGCTATAAATACCAATCCATTTTGGTAAGTCTACACCACCAATAACGCTAGATTTGTTATGATAGTGAAATAAATCAGAAGGTAGATGGAAAATAGGCAACTGTGCAGTGACACCATTTTGACCTATAGGTACTTAACTTTCCTGAATTGTATAAGTTTTCTCTACAATGGGTCCTTGCTTTGTTTTTATTTTGTTTGTTCATTCAGTGTCTCAAAAATATAGTAATACAGCTACAATACAACACAACACAATTACATAGTGGCAGATTGGCTGTGAACTAGTTTTTTTCCATGCTGTTTGACACAAACATTGGGTAGTTAGGCAATGCTGTCAACTTACGAGAGCAACGCTGAGATGTTGAGAAAATATATGCTCTTCTCTGTGCATAGCATGGCTCAAAATTTCACAGTGCAGGGCTTTAATTAACCTACTTAAAAGAACCATTAGGGTTATCTGTTGAAACGAGAGGAACAAAGTAGCCCCTCTTCGAACTAAATGCACAAATACAGATTTGACATATCACCATTTCTTACAACAAATCAGTGGGTCTTTTTCAGTTTTAATTTAATATTTAGCAAACAACTGTGGTATACACATAGGTATCCATTAATGGCAAATGTGATGCTGGTCTTTAGTTGTAGAGTTTATCACTTGGGCTTGTAAAACAATTTTATTGAATGTAGGCAATTGACAAGAACTTAAAAACATAAACCACACTTCAAGGAATCTGAAATATAAATAACATTTTTATTTGTTTTATGTTTTCTTGGCTTTGTAAGACTACATTATTATTTCTTTTCTCCTTTAACCATGTAGGCTTTTAATCTATTTCAAGCACCTTCATGTGGGTGAGCCACATCTAACATGAATGTAAGGCTTGTCAGTGAGCCCAGCAGTTTAAGAGCCTCTGGTTTAAAATACTTCTTTCTGTAATGAAGAAATAATGCAAATGTATTTTTACCTATAGGTTAGCTTTTAAAAATGAATTTCACAGTTGGTGATATGCCGACACTGTAGAGATTCGAGATAGAAGCTAATTGAAACATTTTACCCCTCTCAGTACTGGGTATTTACTTTAAATGAAGACTTATTTTATGTATAATCATGGAATGTTGATTCAACACACTGTATCAAGCTGAAACAATGTCTACAATTAACTTGTCATTCAAGCAGATGCCTGCAGCTATTACAGACCTAAGCAGCAGGAATATTTTCAGTTTCATTTTAACTGTTTTTTGGCCATGTTAAGGTATTTATATCACAGTCTGTAATAAAAATAATGGTGCACATAAACCACATAACCCAGTGGTCCTCAACCTTTTGCAGGTCGAGGACCACTAAATGCATGGACTCCGGACCGCGCATGTGCAGGGAAGAGACTTTCCCCCAGAGTGATGTCATGATGCCAGAATCCTCCCGCCTGTGATGCTTACAGGAGACATATTTCATGGCTCTGGCCGGTGCGCCCCCCCAAACGGTGTCCTTCTGATCTCACCGGTGAGTGCACCGGCCAGAGCCAGGGCCCACCTGTTACAGATGGTAACCGCAAAGATTTTAATTTTAGACTTCTGCCTTCAAACCTAATATTTTAATGATGCTGACATGTTTGATGGCAGTTGAAAAATGATTCCCAATGATCAAACATAGCAAGACGGCTTAAAAAGAGTACTATAGTCTGAAGAAGAAGTTATTATTTTCTCCACATCTTGAGCGTGCATTACATTTATGCAGATTGTGGCAGAAGAGTGCGTTAGAGGTAAAATCATTCACTTGCGGTGCAGTGGACAACTGTGGTCATTCTACAGGGACATTTTCTACAGGTCTTAATGAAAGCATATGGATAGAGTGAAATTGCGTTTGAACCTTTGTTAGAGCCAGAGCTTTGTTAGAAAGCTTTTGCCTGGTTCAATGTCAGTGTGACATTGGAAGTACAAAAAAAAAATCTTTAACAGAAAGCAATAAAAAGCTGATGAGGGTTGTTGCCATCTGATTAAACTGTTGTTAAAGGGTCAGTAATAGAGAGGAAATCCATCCAATGTATAAATAATTCTAAAATGTATTTTTTTTTTACTGTGAAGGAATCCTGTAGCATTCCACATTCTGTCACTTAATCTGCTCCCCGGAATAAGTTATGAGGTCTACCAATGTCCTATCATTGAGCATTAGAGTCTGCAGTCTTCACTTTGTCTCACATTTCACCGTAATGAGACTATGGCTCTCTGCCTATTCCTGGGTTTTTAAACAAAGTATCCTAGCAGATGTCCTTTGAAGTTGAACGTTTGGTAAACATGACAAAATTGTTTTATTACCAGCCTTAGGTATAGCAGCACCAAGGAGAACATTTTGAGCTAGAAGACTTTCAGGTGTGTACGGACAGCAAACATACTGACAGTGTATAGTAGAGAGTAGGTTGAAAGAATGAGTAATACCAACCTGATTCTGCTTCTACATGGGTAAATCAGCAAAATGAGGCTTGCTTTTACCTGGGTTCCTGACTATAATGTGCTGCTACTGATGAACACCAGGCAACCAGCTTGGAACCAGAATATTTATATTGTAACTGTGTAATTAGCTGCCTGCTTGGAGGTAGGCTTTAGGCAAAATGAACACTAAGGTAAAATAGTAAAGGCAAGGTCCTTATGTGAAATCAAACAGCACTGCCATAGGTGTTTGGTCCTAATGGAGTTTATAAATTACCTACATCAAGGCTGCACAGCCTATAGTTTAGAACCTCTGACAGAAATTTGTTGCTAAGGGCCACATGACTAAGGTCTGTACTGAAATATAATTTTCTGCTGAAAAAAAATCTTAATAAAAATAACCACAAATTTTAAAAACTTTGTTAAATCAGTCTTTTGAAGCCTCTTGCTCTTGTTGCTTCATTAGTCCTAGGCCTCTCATATCAACACATACAATGCAGAATCGGCAGTCCTACATTGTGAGATCAAGATGCCAAGTGTCAATCCACAACCTGGAACATTAGATGGAAGAAGACAGAGATGACTAAGGAGAGAGCAATATGAAATTTTGTTTTGGCAGGACTCGAAATCCTGTTTCATGTAAAATGCAATTCTTAAAGCTGTTAACTCTGCATGCCCTCTCTTTGCACTGTAGAGGAGTACCCCAATTGTAGTGGGCATGCAAATAATTGCTAAGCACATTTAGCCCTGTGGATGACACTCAGTGACATTCAGCATTGTTTTGCCACGAAAGGACAAAGCCACTTTCCCATTCATATGAAATCAAAGGAAGTAGTTAAGTGTAAATCATTTTTCGGGGTCTGTTTTTAAATGTTTTCATCCAAGATTTGACAAACTTTTATCCAACATTTCCACATTTTTTTAAGGTATTGAATTAGAATACTGTATGAATCATGAGTAAAAGTTGATGTACACCTTTTTTTATCTAATTCAATGTGAAAATTGTGTAATGTTTGGGTAAATGTTGGGTGAAATTTTAACATGAAAACATTTATAAAAATCCCTATAGAACAATGCTTTAAATCACATATTGTTAAATAGTGGTTTAAATTTGAATTAGTATTATTCAAGATATTTAGGTCATGTATATATTCATGTAAAGCTGGATGTTTTAGAAATGTTTTATATTCATCTCTCATATTTGTATTTAGATATTTGCAACAATATTTATATAATGGGCTATGCTAAAAAGGAATATTCATTTTATTTAGCTTCACACACATATGATAGAAAGGTCAATAGCTGTACATTCTGTTGTTTAGTAAAAAAAAAAAAAAAAAGGCTTTACATTTTTGAATAGCAAACACAGATTAACAGTTCTCCCATCACAAGGACCAACACATAACAAAGTAATTAAAATAAACATAAAAATGTGTAGGTTTTTTGTCCTGCTTTATAGTCAAAAGGTTAAAATTAATTGCTCACTTACAAAGTACAGTGTGCCAGCTTGACATCCAAATGTAAATGTGGATCAGTGGCTATATAAAGCAAAGCCTCTTCTGGTGTTTGGGTTAAAATGCTGCTGTCAGTTTGGATATAATTAGCACAGTTGATATGCAAAGAATTGCTTTGTCAGGAGATGTCACTGTCATTGATAACTGTACTCAGACTGCATTCAATTTTGTGTCTCAGACTGAAAATTTTATTAGGCCAACTTGCACGTGTGAAATTAAATCCCATTAGACAAAACTATTTTACCATTGTTTCTAGCCAGTTTTTAATGAGCGTGCAATGTCCAAATTTCAGTGCATAGAAATCAAAAGTAAAAAAAAAAAAACTGCACCAGGAAACAAATATGTAACAAATCTCATAAAAGTTTGACATCTGACAGCTGATATCTTTGATATATGAGAGAAACTATAAACTAACTATTCTTGGATATTTGGGATCAGCATAAGTCATTTTAAAAGACAATTTGGCTAAGATGAATAATGGATAGGAATAGTAATGTATTTACTTAAGCTTGTAACAGTTTTGTAAATACCTAATGCTGATTACCACACAAAAATCTTATTTGTATTTTTTACTGCTGCTCAGTAGGGAACACATTCACAAAGTGTAGCAGATTATTTGTGTGCATGTTGACAGACATACATGCTGTGCATGACATTCACTTCATTTTTCAATGGCAAAAAATAATCATGCAAAACAATACAGTATGAAAAAAAATGTTTATTGGCATAAGGATTGTTTAAACTGGGGCTCACTTGGAAAAGAGTAAAAATGAAAATCGCACTGCAATTTCCAATTTGATCAGTGCAAACTGAAGAGAGAAGTGCCTCCAATCAGCTGTGACGGCAAAGTTCCCACGGTCCCCATGGTCACCGGGCTGTACTTATCAGCCCAGTGACAGTGGGAAGTAAACTGCAGATGTACAACTTAAATTTGTACTGATGTATATACACAATTTAGAAGACATATTAGAACTTCTATATGTTTAGTGCATTTGTTGAATTTTCACTTAATAATCTTTGTTATTTCTCTCTTGCTACTAAAGGGATAAGGGGAGATCATTGAGGCCCTGAAATGCATTGGCTTGTATATTTTGGCACACACATGAAACAAACTAATATTGGACATTTAGAGTTCATCTGCAGCTCCACTGGGATCCCAGGGCACTAGAGGTATATTAACCTCTAGTGCCCCGGGATTGCAGTGGATTCTCAGGGCTGCATTCGTTCATGCAGCCATAGGAATCCTGTGTGTGATCCCCGGCACTAGAGGTTAAATGGGACAAGTCTCCCCATTCAAAACCACTAGTCCTTTATGATTGGCTGAGGAAAGCTTTCCTCAGCCAATCAGAAAGCACTAGAAGTTTCCATTCTTGCTAAACGTTTCACTTTCTCAAAAGCATCTGTAGAATGTCACAAAGAGGAAAGAAAAATGAAAAAGATCTATATATCAACTATATATCTATATAGTATACAGATCTATATATCAAGATCTATATCAAGTGGCAGTTCTGCAGAGCTCCAAGGGCAGCAAATATCAGGGGCCCCTGCAGCAACTGGCACATGCCTTGTCTGCAAGCCAGCCCCTGGTTGACAGCCCTCAGTGCACATCCTTGCAGGGTAAGTTTGAAGGCAAGGACTAGGTAAATTGCTGGCTGAGGACTGCCCGGTTGCCTTCATGCTGGGAAACATGGGAAAATCATCTAACATCAGTGCAGAGATGGAAAAGCACCAACTGCCACCTGAAACAACCACTAATGATCATTTTGAATGACAATATTAAGTGTCTGAACAGCATTAGGACATTGCCAATATAGATTTATGCAAATATTATTCATCAGTAACTCAGACTTGCTCTTCTACAGCTGGACATAGGAATATTAGGTTATGGAAAAGATATAGTGACAAAACAGAAGCAAACATTTTTCAAATATCATTATCTAATTTCTCCCTTGACAATATAAACACTTGTATGCTTCGCTGTAAATGTCACCTTACAAAAACAACCCTCCCATATCTTTGTTTCACTCTTCATCAAACCTTGTCTCTTTCAATCATCCAGAATCAACAGAAAATAAAATGAAAGCATGTCAGTTGCCTGGAAGACACATAGAGGTCTGCAGGTCATAGAACAAACGTGGCACACTGGGAAAATGAAGTTAGGAGAAACATTTCTCAGGGTCTCAAGATATTCTGAGTCACTGCTAGCTACAAACATTGTTTATTGGTTTAGAGACAAAGGGTTTCAGGGGCATTCCTAAAATGCAATGGGCACATCAACATGGCCAAGAAAAAGGTTAGTATAAAGTGAAGAATTGAATAGTGCCAATCAGATGTCACTTTAGCAGGATCAGTATGGGTTACTGCACTTAAACAAGAAAAGACTGAAGGTGTAATACAGCAATCATATCGCAAAGTTACTTACAGCAGGCTGAATAGGGAAAAAATAGGATGATACTGTATATCAAATAAAATGTGCACAAATGAACATAAATGGGTAAGCTAATGCTCTGTTTTTTTATTTTTGACTCAAAATAAGTATAGAGCAATAATATTAATACATTTTTTTATATTTAGTATTTAGGGGCAAAATGTTATTTTTTGCCATGTCACTAACTGTCACTTTGAAGCAGAGAGGTCCTACCTAAAAAAAACAAAAAAAACACAATTTTTTTTCATTATATAAACGTGTTATCCACTTGACATTTTTTCTTTGCATAAGCCTTACAAGGTCACATTTTATGGTCATATTGTGTATATTTCAATTGCTTTTAATGTCTCCTTCAACACCCACTAACCATCCAAGCTACTAAGATTCATCTTTTTACAGATTGAGTAAGTGGACCACTGATTACTTGTCCATGGTGGGTTAGGTGGTTACAAGTTGTATTTTTGCAGTTAGTATTTTTAGGTATCATAACAGACACATCTACAAAGTATTTGACAAGTAAACACTCTTAACCCCCCCTAGGGTTCCAATTCTGTCCCTATTTCCAAGTAAAAAGCGTTAGATTTTTTGCATGGCAATTTAATTTACATTGTAGGCCTATAATTCTTAGGCATAACACCGAAATATGTCCAATATTTATTAAATTTGATAATAAACTTTAAATAAAAAAACACAAAAATCTGGTAAAGAAAAAAATAAATAAATAGTGAAACATGTAATAGAACTGTACAGTAGCATGTATAATATAA
>NC_092859.1:104781259-104790967 GCF_032062135.1 Pyxicephalus adspersus
GAAATGTTTGTACAGTGATCGGAAGAAGGAACGAGTTGAAGCATCCAAAGCCATTTTGGCATATTTTGAAGCTGCACAGGATTTTTTGGCTAGGTTAGTGACTGAGGATGAAACCTGGCTCCCCATCCATGATCCTGAAACCAAGCAACAGTCAAAGGAATGGCGCCACAGCGGGTCTCCACAGCCGAAGTTCCAAACCCAGAAATCGGCCAAAAAAGTTATGTCATCCGTTTTCTGGGACAAAGACGGTATTCTGTTGGTGGACTACCTACCTCAGGGCTCTAGAATGACCAGACAGTATTATGCTAACCTCCTGGACCAGCTGAAGAAGGCAATTAAGACGAAATGCCATTGAAAGTTGACCAAAGGGATCCTTTTTTTGCAGGACAATGCACCTGCGCACACGTCAAACGTTATGGCTGCCAAATTGAACAACCTGGGTTTCCAATTGGTGCACCATCCCCCCTGCTCACCTGACCTGGCCGCTTCGGACTAATATCTGTTCCCGAATTTCCTGAAACACCTGAAGGGGCAACGTTTTGAGGACATTTCTGATGTCAAAGATGCTGCTGAGAGCTTGTTTGTGGGCCAACCAAAGGACTTTTATTTGAACAGTCTAGAAAAGCTGCAACTAGACCTGTTCCAAGTGCATAAGTCTCAGGGGGAAATATGTTGAATGTGTTTTTTCATATGTGTTTTTTTATATGTGTTTTTTCTGCTTTCTGGCCAAAGCCAGGAACTACTCAGCACCCCATCGTACATGCACACACCTGTTTGTGTAAGATACCCTAGCACTTCTCCTATTACTCTACAATCTACAGTATAGATCATTAGGCCTTAAAATAATTTATACCTAGTACATTACCATCTAGAGCAATTATTTGCATATTGCTGCACCCTTGGGCTTCCTAAGCACTAAGGAACTTACTATAGCTAGCCCAAGGGAGTTTACTCCAGTTTATAGATATAATTTAATACAAACATTACATTTAGCATGAACAATATGGAGATATGGAGAGTATTAAGTATGATCACAAACAATGGTTTCAGTTACCAGTCACTCTCTATAGATACTTTATATATTTTTAGAATAAAGTATACAGTACCTAGAAAAGCTTCCAACTATTATTTTATTTAAAAATACATTCTTTGGGCAAACAGCTATATTCATGCTGTCAAGAAAAACTCCATGCTGGTTGAAAATTGTTATCTGCACTGCTTTTCAGAGAGGTCACTTAGAATCACGATAGATACCTCTGATCAAATGATGCTGTAAATTTGACATTACAGATGTTACAACATGTGGGAAAAAATATTCAAATAATGATATGAGACATTTGTAACAGTTCGGAGAATCAGACTAAAGCAATTTAGACATTTTTTCGGTCTACAAAATGATTTATTAATCCAGATCCCAAGGAAATCATATTTACTGTGTCGAAAAAAACTTAGATATATAATGATGTCAATGTACTAAACACTAACTATTCAGATAAAAATAAAAGAATATCTTTTTGTTTAGTGATGACATTACAATAATAATAATTTGTCGAAATAATCTATGTATTGTAACCATTGTTGTTTGAATTTGTATGCATCAAAAACATTACAGCTGTAGTATTGCATTTACAGGTTTTATTAGGTTTTGCCTATTGTACTTCGCAATACAGGACCCTCTTCCTCCTTGCTCCAGCTGCAGTAAAATACTGTGGCAGCCCAAAAAAGCTTTGGAGAGTTGAAATTAGACTATTTACTTGTGATTCAACTGGCAATAACAGGAACTTCTGTATACGAGTACAGATGATGTTCAGGTTAGTGCTGGCTTGCTAAACTACTCAATTTATCAACAAAGCTATGTGATCACCACATAGAAGATAGAAAACAGGGTTATAGTTGGCCTCATCTGGCAAGGAAACCATTGATTACCATGTCAATGCTAAAAAAGAAATACATATGTTTTTTTGTAGGTTATGTAGTTAAGACACGTCCAACCAACCTTCATGTACTGTTTTAAGTTCACATTTTTATATGCTTGCATATACAGTTTATTTATTAGAGGGGGCAATCACTTAACCTCCTTATTAGCAGCTGTTCAGATAAGAAAGCAGCCATTCATGTGCATTTTTTTTAGTCCACAGAGTGACATGTATTTTTATTATGAGAAGGAACAGTAAAGCTCAACCATTGTGTAACACTACAAAGCAGGAAGTTTTTAGATTAAAACTTCATGTGTGGCTTTTAAATGGTTCTCCTGACTGAAGCATTATGCAGATTAGAAAGATTACTGTATATACTCTAGTATAAGTCGAGTAAAGGCTGAGGGTGGGAAATGCTGCAGCTACTGGCAAGTTTCACTTCTTTATCTGACTGGCAAGGCTGAGAGAGCAGCCTCAGAGGTCGTCCAGAGCAGGACTAAATAAATCCTCAGTAATATTCCCACATAGGGTTGTAACTACAGATCACTGGACCCCAGAGCAAAACTTTGATGTCACCCCTACCACCCCTCAGTAACTTCTCTATTGTCACTAATTTCTTGATGTATGACAAAATTATTGACAGATAGAAAACTGGCATCATAGTCAGCATGCTACTTCTCCCAGTACTGCTACCTGTACTGTGGACAGAAGCAGGAGAACAAGCAGCTCCCCAGTCCTTTTCGTCATCCTAGATTTTATGAGGTCGTTGTAAATTCCATGCCCAACCCCTTCCCATCCATTGCCACATCGAGCAAGTGCTAAAAGAGAGGGTGTAGTAGTCAAAAAAGAGGGTTCATAATCCTTGTAATCCTTCCCACTGTAGAATAATGCACTTCAGATTGTTTGGAAATGGCCTTAAAACCCTTCCCAGAGTTTTTGTCCTCAAGAATTGATTCTCTAAGACAGGGGTAGGCAATCTCCGGGCTTTAGGCCAGATACGGCCTAGCCAGTAGTCCGGTCCTGGCCTAACGCCCCCCTGGTTGATCCGGCCTAATCCCGGCCGGCAGGGGTCCGCAACACGCAGCTCCAGAGCCACATGTGAGCCTCCTTGTTATGCCCCCCTTTCCTATTTACCACGTCCGGCGTTAACATTTCCACATTCGGGGTAAGGGGACATTCCTTCTCTTCAGGATGCATTGCGGAGGAAAGGGATTTCCTTTCAGGGGCGTTCCTGGTGGGGGCGGAGCCATCAGAGCAGGACTCGAGAGAGAGTCCAGCCTAGTGTGCCTTTTTGACCTCCTGAAATGGCCTAGTAGCCAGCAAATTCAGTAATTTGTACTTACTTTTCACACACTGCTTTTTATTATTATTATTATTATTATTATTATTATTAAACAGAATTTATATAGCGCCAACATATTACGCAGCGCTGTACATTAAATAGGGATTGCAAATGACAGACTAATACAGACAGCGATAGAGGAGGAGAGAACCCTGCCCCGAAGAGCTTACAATCTAGTAGGTTTTGACTTTATCTTTTTTTAAAAAATGATATTTACCTGTGAAATACCAGCTAATTTTTATGTCCTAATACACAATACCTTAGCATTGAAAGCAGTGCTTCCTATGTGCATATTCTTCCACAGGTGCCTAAAAATTCATAAATTGTAAGTAGCCACCATTATCCCTGTTGCATGATTTAGGCAACAGATTTAGGTAAGGCAGTGAATTTCACCTGAACTTGTACATCTCTCTTTTCTGCCAGCAAGCAACCAGAGGGATCCCAAAATCACCAGATTTCTGACAAAATTAGTTGGGTAGACTAGTTCAGTACAGCCAATCCTGGATAGGTAATCCCTAACTTTGGGTCTGATTTAATAAAGCTTTTATTATTATTATTATTATTATTAATAATAATAAACAGGATTTATATAGCGCCAACATATTAGGCAGCGCTGCTGATAGGGGTTGCAAATTACCGAATATTACAGACAGTGATACCGGAGGAGAGGACCCTGCCCCGAAGAGCTTACAATCTAGTAGGTGGGGGAATTTACACACAATAGGATGGGAGATATGTAGTGGTGGGAAGTAGTGATGGTTTCAAAGGACAGAAGAAAGAGCTTTCCAAGGCTGGAGAGCATACACTTTCATCGGTGAAACTGGGTGATCCAGCAAATCTGGAATGGTTTTATTAAGTCATTTGCTATTTGTTAGCTAATGTTTTCAATCCTGGACCAGATCTATTCACAGTTTGCTGGATCACCCAGTTTCACTGATAACATTGTATCTCCTGCAGCCATGGGGAGCTTTTTAACCTCCTGGGCGATAACCCGAATTGTGGCTCGAGGTAAAAAAAAAACAGCTGATAGTGGTAACCACCGAGCCAAACTCAGGGTAGCTAAAAAAAAATTAAATAAAGACCTACCTGGTCCCGCTGGCATCCTCTGGTGTCCTGCCCATCTGATTCCATCTTCTGGCCGTGTCCTCTTCCTTTGATCGGTCCCCTGGCGACTGTTCTGGGCCTCCACCTGGAATTCCGGATGAAGTCGTGTGTGTGGTAATCGCTAGGGGTGCAGCAGGAATTTTAAATTATTTTGTATTGCATTCAATATAAAATAACTGTATTGAATGCAATACACTCGATTTATATGTCTAAAAGCGGTACATTGTCTTTAATGAAAATTTATTTTACAGTATAATATAATAGTATGAGTCTAATAAAGTTTGAAACACAAAACCATGTCAAAGTTTATTATTATTGTTTTTTAATATTTATTTAATTTATTATTTTGACATGATTTTGTGTTTCAAACTTTATTATACTCATAGTATTTTATTATACTGTAAAATAAATTTTCATTAAAGACAATGTACCACTTTTAGACATATAAATCCAGACAGAAATTAACTGCCCAGGAGGTTTAATCAGGCCCTTTGTCTTTTAATTTAATACTAACAGGCTGCCAGGTTTAAATATATAATTAAAAAATGAAGAAACAACAATTTTGTCAACCTTTGATAAGTTAAGGTGATAAGGTGACACACTGAAGCAAAGCATGGGCAAGGGCAGACAAACGTCTGCCAAGACAAAGTTGATTGAGTGTAACGTTAAAATACAACAATGTTAACAGAGTTAAGGCTTAGATTGCAGGCAAACAAAGCCAAATTCAAAGAAATGCCTTTTGTGCATGAATCTGATGTTTCAGATCAATAAAAAATAAATTGAAATGCTAAAGGAGTCACGGAAATAACAGAAGAATAGAAAACAGTCAGTGGTGGAGCAAGTCACTATAGCAGCACTATCTATATAATATGTAACAGATTAGAGAGGCAAAAGATCCAATTTAAAAGTGCCTAAATATGCTTAGGTAAATATGTTTAGGACAAAATAAGCTCAAGTAAGAATATCTGGGGATAACTCTTTATCCACCTCTTATGCTATATAATAATCTATAATATTAACAATTCGCAATGTGATGTGATTCTTTCATCAAACGTGCTTTGTTATTTGTTCTGCAAATGTGCAAATTAGGCCAAGAGTCATATATAAATCACAGGAAGCTGTGTGAATGTGTGCAAATATTTATTGATTCGTTCAAATATTCCTGAGTTGAAGATCAAGTTAGGGGTAAAAGCAAAAACATATAGTAATAACTAAGGGCCAAACATGTATATTAAGTATATTAAAGCAGAAATAAACTTACCTCCCCTTGCATCGTTTGCCAATGCTGAAATCTCAACCCGGTCCTTTTTGGGTATTTAGGTTTGGTCCTAGGTTTGCGTCTTTAGCCAGGCTGTAATTATGTAACTTATGCTTATGTGCATGCAAATTAATTAATTCCCTGCACCCAGGTAAGCCAAGATCATACAATGAGCTGTGCAATACCAGCTAAGCGTACATTCTACAGGAAACTGCAAAAGGCAAGTAAGTTAGGAACTTAGCATGACCCTTCTGCAGTAAAGACAATATTTATGTCAATTAGCTGTAATGGGAAGGTATTCAGGACAGCATTATAGACATGAATTTCCAGTGGGAGGCTGCCAAGTGTATAGCACTGTTACAACAAAACCCTATTAAAATCACTCTTTCCTACAATGGTATTTTAGTTTTTTATTTACTGTCAGGCTATGGCACACACTTGCTTGATAAATCACAAAGGACTTCCAGTAGCAACATTTTCTAATAAATTGTCCAGAAATGCCATGTTGTGATGGGCATTCTAAATTTAATTGTGAATGTCAAACTCTCTTATTAATTTCAGCTGCACAAGAGTGACAATTTTTCGCCTTGTGAGAAATTGCAGACAAAAACTAATGGTTGTGGGCCAGTAATGATTTGTTTTTTTTCATGATGTGACCTGACAAATGTTCACTACTTGACCACAAAAACCACAGCATGATATTTCTGACACTGCTTATTTTATTTTTTATATATTCTTTATTTATGAATTGAAAAACATCACAAAATTTAAAGAAGCCAAATACAAAAAAAAAAAACAAAAGCAAAAATGCAATAATAGGTCTACATCACAATGTAAATAAAGGAACCAATATACAAGTGTCTAGGTCCAGGAAAATGTCAGAAAAAGGCAGGGTCACCAATAGGTATATATGAAGAAACTGTGTTACTTTCAAACCTAAGTGTATGTATCTATCAGAAATCCAAAAATCAACCAGGTTTCCCACAGAAAACAAAAATTATAGGGACTTTTAAGGTCACATACATACAATTATTTTGACAATGGAATATGAAACCACATTACCCTTAATTTGAAAATAACATAATAAAATCCAAAGTACAACAATAAATCAGGAGCTTATTATAAATAACACACTTATATAGAACTGCTTGTGGAAAAATCTCTTATTGAGGCATTTCCCAAACTTCCCAAACCTACACGTTTCGCAGAAGCTAAGTCCGCTTCCTCAGGAAAGGAGATCTAAAGATAACAATCCAATGACAGATAATTACCAGAATATTCTAATATTCTTGTTTCGCATTCTTAAATCCATTAACAATTTTAGAATTTAAATTTAAACATTATGATAATCTTACTCTTACTCTGAGTGCTAGTGATCGCCTAAAAAACTCTTTTGTTCCATAAGAAGTTGAAAACAGACAGGGCCAGGGCTCGGCAAGGAGGAAAATAGTTTTTTTCAAGGTTATGACTAGAGTAAATATATTCAATAAAAAGAAGATGAAGAAGATTTAAAAACAAAAATATTTGTATCCATCACCTTTTACAGCCAGGGTCCAGGTAGCATCTGTAATGCGGGGACTGTTTATAAAATTTCCAATAGTACCATGAAGTGTCTCCAGTGTCTAAGAGTGAGGCTAGGTACACATGTGCAATTGTTCTCGTCCGATAATCAACTCAAGGCTGATATTGAACTAGAATCTTGCGTGTGTACAGCATTCCCCGTCCTTAGTCCTAACGACCGTCCTGGCAGATCCACGAACGATCGTAGTGAAAGTGAAGCGGGAGAGAGCGCAGCAGGGTGCCGCTCCATCGTTCTCCCCTTCCCCTTTTCATAGAGCAGAACGGTGCTGTATGTAAAGCACTCGTTAATGCATCGTGCAGTCGTTAGGCTACCTACAAACAGGCAATGGTTCTTGTCCGATAGGCAGATCAGGTAATTTTATTCAAGTCTGCAATAATGAAGATGTGCTTATTACTGAGTTCAACAGGATCTGCTACGATGCTGAAATACCAGAATTATCAGACTGATGAAAAAAAGGCTGCATTGATACAATATGCACTTCTAATTAAAATGTACATAGCTCTTTACATGAATCAGTAATTCAGCAGGGGTATCAAATGATTATTATGGATAGAATGGGTTGGTCAATTCAATCTGTCTAAAAATTCTGACCTTAAGTCTAATCAAAAGATGTACTAAAATATATGGATATATTGTTTTTATTTTATTTTTTGGGGTGCCCATTTTTTTGTACAAGCAAATAAAAAAATTGTATATGTGTATCACCCCACCTCAGCCTCCCAGTGCTGGGGTGACATTTGGAGCACGTACATGGCTCAGCCAGGTTTAGGGATAAGTCATCCCAACAATGCCAGTCTTGCAATGCAGCCTATGTGCATAATTTTCCACTGCATCTGTTTTTGTAAAGACCATGTAAATATCAGTGCTGAAGCTAAGGTTTGACCTGGGGGAGTGACCCCAGATCTAGAAATACTGTGTATGAATGGGACCTAAAGTATACAATTTACTATAGTATACTAGGTTAGCTGCCCCGTAATAAAAATAGCAGTACCCAGCAATGGTTTCAATCACTTTGACAAACCAGCACTAGGAAAGCTGGGGTGGTGAACACATGCATTTTGTGTTGTTAAAACAAGCTTTCAATGGGAAATATGTTGCTTAATAGAAATATATGGGACAGGGTCTTTTTAACGTCTAACTTTCAGCAACATATTCTTCCTTGTTTTTGATCATCCTAATTTGCATGGCCCAGCTCTTATTCATGTGGTTGCTATGGAAACAGAGTATGTTGATAGCTTCGTACCTGTTCAAGACAAGAAGATTTGTTCACAGAAGTGTTCATGATATTTAATATATCAAATACGTTGTCATTTGGATGTCGTTTAAGGTTAAAACTTCTCTTTACCTTACTGTAGTTTTAACTATGAACCACACATTCTGCTGATGGAACATACTGCATTCTCCAAGTATAATATTTAGCTAGAAAAATCTCAATATTTTCTTTCCAGACTTACTTATTACAAATGGTAGAGACTTTGATTCTTTGCTAATCAAAGCCAAAAAGACAGAAAAAAAACACCACCCCTTCCCCAGTGAATATTTACCCTTAGCAGTCAATACTTTCACTCACTTCACTAATGCTAACCTTCTCCTTCAGAGTTATGAGTTCTAACCCTGTATAAGCTTTGTGTTAGATGGCATCAAACCTTACACAGCGTAATGTCTACCTCCTTCACCCCATGACACAGTGTTGGGGTGATAAGTTGCTGACTCCTGAGCCCTACATCCTGATATTAGGGCATTTGTTCCTTCATACCTAAAAGAACCAAATGTTTATTGAGGCAGTGCAAAAGAAAGGTGCGGGAATATGGTAATCCTGTAATATCAGTGGCCAGGTGTTTCTATTTTATAAGCTAACCTGTCACTTTGCCCTGAATAGGCAGATTTTACTACAGATATTGGACTTTCACAAAAATTTACTGATTTCACAATACCTGATGATCTGCCATTTTTTCTACTACACCATAATGATATCCTAACTAAAACCAGAATATGGGGCTAGGGCCTGCATCCCTATAATATGGAGGTAGTTTTCCCCACCAACCATCAGTATGTGGTGTAACAGTTAACGAATGGTTAATTATGTGTATGGAAGACCTCACCTCTAATGTTCGGGGCACAAGGGATAAATTTATAGTCACCTGGTCTTGAATTCCTAGACTCTCTGGATTATAAACCCTACCTGGATCCTACTTCTACCTTCCAAGATAATCCATAAAACTTTTGGTTTAGATAACAAGAGGTGGGATTGTTTTTCCAAATATTATTGCCTTGTTGATCTCCAGTAAATTATTTTGTAGGCTGTTATAGGTGATCGTACTTGGATACTTTAATGACCCTTGAAATACTGTTTGAAATTCTATAGTGTTCTATTCCTCAAACTAATTGAGATGTATCTTGTGTGACCCTCTTTTTTTTGTATTTACCATTCTCCTTCAAAAAACATTTTATAAAAAAAATACAGACACCATGTTGACATGAGACCGATGCTCTTGCTTTATCCACA
>NC_092859.1:104793588-104795919 GCF_032062135.1 Pyxicephalus adspersus
CTCTCCTGCTCTAACTGCAGTAATGTTTAACCACCAATTGTCTTTTAGTGAACAAAAAAAAGGGACTTTTTAAGCAATGTATCCAACTAAATTACATCATGTTCTGAACTGAGATCTTTATACATTGATTGGATCGATTGCAAACGATTGTTCTCATCATAGTATTCCCCCAACTACTAGAGTGTAATCTCTTTGGGGTGGGTCCTCTCCTCCTGTATCACTGTCTGTATTAGTCTGTCATTTGCAACCCCTATTTATTTTACAACGCTGCGTAATATGTTGGCGCTATATAAATCCTGTTTATTAATAATGATAATAGTACAAAGGAAAAAAATATGTAACAATTTAGAGCTGCAAGCAATATACTATGATCCATTCTGTCTGTCGTACAAAGTCTGAGCAGTATACTGAATGTAGAGCTTGAATGTGGATCACTGTGTATATAATGCCGCTTTTCAGACTATATGTTTAGCAAGCTATTTCAGAACAATTTTATCATATATGGATATATCAGTAAACCTGCCACAAAAATGGGCAGTTTACAACAGAATATATGAGGTATAATCAGGGATCAGCAGAAACTGAAAGTGCATTATAAAAAAATACAAAAGCACAGGCCACCTTAATCAGAAATTGTATATCTAAACTAATAAATCCAAACATTATAGATTTCTTCCTGCGCAAGTTAAAGTTGGTCCTGTCCCCAAGGTTTTCTTATTTGGAAGTCAGGTCAGCCATCACCATAAAAGACCAATACAAAGGCTTGGCAGAGTAGACAGAGCTTGGCCAAAGTAAACAGTGAAAGAAAAGGTAAAATCTGCATTTCATTTTAGCAGTCTATACCTCTGAATCTACTGACTGTATCATTTTTGGATTTTTCGGTTTGAATTACAACAGTAAATGTTTTTCTGTATTTTCTGGTTTATTGCACAAAAGTGCAAATCTGATAGAACTACTATTCATTACTATGTGTAAAGTTGACATTTAAACACTACAGGTTATTGCATTTTTAATAAATCGGATGTAAAAGAGGCTACAAAATGTGTTACTTTCCACAGTATGGATATAAGTACATAATATACTACCAGTCCTTTAGTGCAAATACCAAGTACAGGTCAATAATGTGATACTCCAACCAGACTTTTGGGGCCAGGATTGTTAGTAATCTCTATTAAACAAACAAAAAAGATTACCCTGGGCCTGATTTATTGAAGCTCTCCAAGGCTGGAGAAGATACACTTTCATCAGTGAAGCTAAGTAATCCAGCAAAACTGGAATGGATTTTCTAAAAGCTATTTGCTATTTTTTAGCAAATTTTTTCAATTATAGACCAGAACTTTTCCAGGTGTGCTGGATCACCCAACTTTACTGATGAAAGTTTATCCTCTCCAGCCTATCTAGCTCTTTTAGCTTTGGAGATTCAGAGTTGTGAAAACATGGTTTGGTCATGGAAATAAAAAAAAAATAATAAACTACCATTATTTCCTCCTTCTAACTGAATGTGCACCTAATTCACTATCTTATAAAGCCACCAAGGTATTTTACCTTTACCAACAATATAGATGTTGGATCTTTCTTTGCAGTAAACAATCTGCTATCCTATAGCTAAAAACAACTTTAAAATTGTTTGTCATCTTTTCACTTTCATTAATTCTCCAGACCTATCTTAATGGGCCCTGGGATAGCCAACTCTGGATATATCTATGCTGATTCACCTACTATTTAGTTTTCTTAAGAAAGTGTAAATGTTCAGAGGGAGTGTGCATCAGTCAAGAAATTGATCAAGGAGTTTGCTTTGCTTCAAATTGAATAATTCACTGCCAACCAAAATAGTTTAATCTTACCATTAAATAAAAGTTTGATCAAATGAATCTAAAAACAATCTAAAAACATATTTCCCATCTTTTCTAGCGTGATGGGATTTTAGTTGCATTTACATTTTACCAGAATTGTACCATCAGCAGAATCAAATATGTTCATAAATAAGTACAAGAGGCCAATGGAATTTTAAGGGAATATAATTATCAGGATAGTTTACTGGATGGACACTGTACAAGCTGATAATAGCTGACATTCTTGATAATCCATATGGAATATTCATTTTTGTTTCACATCTCTGATTTTTTAACACTCTAAAACCATGGTCGTACTTCTTAGCGTCAAATCCTTAAACTTTTCTGGAACAGAGGAATGCAGTCCCCAAGGACAATTATCCAATGTAAGCCCCAGATGGCTAATTGACTCAGTGCTATACCCTGTTTCCCCTATGATAAGGCACTGTCTTATATTTTTTGAATTGCCAAAATATGCCCTAGGTCTTATTTTCAGGGG
>NC_092859.1:104796708-104803513 GCF_032062135.1 Pyxicephalus adspersus
CAGCTTTCCAGGTATGTTTGCATATTGCATTATTATACATGTCTGGAAAACAAAAGAACTGTAGCAGTGAAATTCTGCTATTTTCCACAAAATAAAATTAGAGTATTATTTATTATTATTGACTGTCTGGCAAAATAGGCTCCTCTGTGAAATAAACCATAATACTATGAATGCTAACTTTAAATATCACAGTGCTCCTTGTAAGTGCATGGCATAGGACTTACAGATTCGCTGTTCAGGTTAGAACATTATTGCCTGAAGTAAAGTCTGACATCAGTATGTTTTGTGTCTGACAGCAAACTATGTCTCTGTTGATTATATTCTACAACAAGGAATAATAGCTTCTTCACCTAAATACCGGACGAGAGAGTGTTGAAGAAATGTCTGAAAATACCGCAGTAAATGATGAAGTGAAATGTGTTTATTGTCAGACAAGTTTATTTCTGGGGCATGTTGAAATATTTCCTTTTTAATTTTTTAGTAGGTTATGTGCCTGTGATTCCTGAATTGCAGACAAAACAAAATTATAGACATTTATATATAGATAATATAAAATACAGTATCTGAATGGATTTATCAATTATAAAATGCATACTACTAAAAAAATATTTGAAATAAATAAATATTAGGTATACAATCAGAAAACACACAACAAAATAAAAGACTCAAAAGCATAATCATCTGATAGCTGATCATCTACAGCCTTCTTAAACTTTTAGGTGGCCCCAATAGCAAGATTTTTCCAATGCAGAAAAAAGACCAGTAAAAAGGATGACATTTAGACAACAGGAATGTTGCCTTGTAGAAGCACCTAAAAATTTTAAATATGTTTATACTATTTACTATTAAAAAAGAAGTCAGTCATGCATCTTATAGTAAAGCTTTAATTATTGCTACTCACTCACAAAATCTCACTTCACAAACTCTTATTCACTTTTCACCATGCTAGAAGTAATGACTAATGTGCAATCATTTCTCTGTAAAGTCTATGCTGGAAAGAAGGTGCCAACAGCTAAAGAAATGTGTCAATGTTTAAATGTTGGAGTGATATCACTTTGGAACACTGCAAATCAGCAAAAGAAACTAATAACTCTGTAAAAAGCAAACTTTATTCTTTAGATCTGTGGAATCCAGCCAGCCCACAACCAGGGGAATGGTACTTGCTCTTTGCATCTTCCTGGCTATTTTCTATCAAGTCCCTCTTAATGGAGGGAACACTCGCGCCTTTCTGTAATTATATAAATTGCAACTCTTCCACAGCTCATCACTACTTGTTGCTAAGCAAAGAGGTCAAAGCTTCCAAAAATACACCATGAAGTGCCATCTGTCATAAATACATGCCTGGAAAGCAGAATCTAAGAAAGTCCATAGAATCTGGTAGCCTTTCACGTGTTAAGATTAAACAGGTGTCAGATTCCTTTGCCTGAAACATGCACAATAGATGACTTATTTAGTGATATTATGACCTGATGGACATTTTGGACATATAACTGTAATCAAACCATGATAATGTTATGTGCACTTTAGACTGTAAGTTCCTTTTGGGGATAGGAAAATTATATTATAAGCTTTTTTAGGATTTTGTACTGCTCCTATAACAAAAAACCATTATAAAAGCATTCCCACTACTCAATTCATGTACTAAAATTATGAAAATATGATATATACACATATATTTACTTATATAAAATATAACAATGAGGATATAATAAATAAATTATTGGTTCTATTTGTAAATCTCAGTGGAATAGGTTAGCATTAAATAAACTATTAAAATAAATGAATACATGGTTTCTAAAAGCACAGAATATAACTGGGTATTAATGTTTTATAGAATCAAGAGAGACTGTTGATCCATCTATTGGACTATCTGAATGCCTTACAAGACCAGCATTTTTTCCCCTGTTGGAATAAATTGAATATAGTTGCTTTACTCTGGTTCATTTATGTATATAAGGTTTAATCTGGAATATGCTGGTTTCTAGTATCTCCTCAACCGAAAGAGGCCCCAACTGGTACTCCAAGCCATTTCTGCACAAGGGCCCACTGTTGACTATGTCTACCACTTGTCATCACTACTGAATAATTTTTTCAGCTTTTTGTTTTAATTAGTGACAACTTCACAACAGAAAAGGGCTGAATCCTCTACCACATTCGTATACTTATTGGTGGACCCAGTAGCAAGATTATTCCAATGCAGTAATAGGACCAGTACCGCAAACAGAAGAGTCTGTTAAAATGTGGAATAGACTCCCTCAGGAAGTAGTATTAACATGTTCTATAGATTGCTTTAAAAAACATGATGGTTCCTTTTCTAGAGCCACAGATAGTTGCTTTCCTCTGGATCATTTATGTATATAAGGTTTTACCTGGAATATGCTGGTTTCTAGTATGTTTATTTCGTATGTTTATAACTATGTAACTATGTAAGATCAAACAGTTTAAGATAAACAGAGAGCAGAGAGAACACAAAGGGATCATCATAACAAACTGTACAATAGGAATAGTAATGTAAAAATAGGTAAATCAAGTAGAAGCACTATCATCATAACTCAAGAACAAAGCCACATTATCACAAATGGAGCATGCACCAACAAAATACTATATCACTTTAAAACATATATAATGCATAGAAACATCAGTTACCAGGAAAATTGCATTTTTAATTATTTTTTGATATACCATAAATGCATTATATGTTTTTATTGTTGGCTGACTCCTTATTGGTGAGAGTCACCCCTTTATTTGTCATGGCAACTTTTATCACCCAAACAAAATGTGAAGGAAAATCCAACAATTTACAGTTGAAGCAAGAGGTAATCTAATGAGACAGTTGTCTAAGAAGGGAATTTTTGTCACTTTGGGACATTTCCAGTAACTTCTTGTTTTCCCAATGCGCCAAAAATAAGCTAGCAGGGGTTTTAACTCTCTCTTTCTGAACTAAGTGACTATACATTTACTTTAACAAAGAACCTCAGCAGCTTTCATAACATGGCAGTCCTACTTAGAGCTCAAGAGAGAGAAATTTATGAATTGAGCTGCAATCTTACAGTTAATCTGTCTTGCTGATGCTGCTTATCATATCAGCTTTGTTGCACGACAGAAATGATAAATGTTCCAGAGTAAATAAACTATATCATCCTCACAAGTTTTTAATGCCTTTGTATTTGAAGCTTCTGGTAACTGCACCAGCATACATTTCATGTGTTTATCATTAAATGGCCCATTTAAATTGTAAAATAACAGACTTGCACACATGCATTTAAAGCTGAAGTAAACCCAAAACAAAAAAATCACACTTACTTTTAATCCCGCAGATCTGACAGGAGGTTTCTTCTATTGGGTCAAGCATTGTCCCAGTATCCGTCGTCGGCCTGGTGCTCCCTCTGCACTGACATCTTCTTCCGGGTTCTTCTGCATCACCCGATCTCCCATTGCGCACTGCGCATGCATAAGATCGTGATCTCTGGAGTATCCCGGAAGGCTCTGTGCTCCCAATAATTCTAGATTGCAGTGGCAGTCAAAACTTAAAGGGGCGGAGGATTGCAATTCTGTTATGGTGAAACTAATATATCCTGGTCCAGCTTTGAAGCTCCATATACCACCTTTCCTCCTTTTCAGCCAGCACACTGGACAGTTATTAGCATAAAACTTCTGATAAACTACCTATGGATCAGGCACATGGCACAATAAATTATAGACAAACCAAGAAGTAGAAGTCATCTTGTCCTGCTAAACAATGTATACATCACAAGAGTGGCAGGTCAGGCAAATCAGCATTTGTTTATTTCAACTGTATATTTAGCCATTTGCCTATATTTCTACTTGAATGTACAAAACTAGGAATCTAACACACATTGAAGCATCTATACAGCAAGTACTAGAAGTTGATGCAGACACTTGAAATCATCACCATCAGACATCATAAAAAATAGGAGCAAAGTCAAATACTTTACCGTAAAATCTTTTATTCCTCTGACTGAGTAATCTGAAATTCATTTAGAGTTACCAATTCACTGCCTGAACAGTTTCCCTCCCGTTTTGGAGAGCAGAGCGTGTGACATTATTTTTTTGTTTTTGATAGAAACCTAATATATTATGCAAATAAACCTTGTAGGGTTAGCACATGAATCCAAAATGCTCTTTCATAACGATGCTGGAATTACATTTGCTTGTCTCGGTGCCATTTGGAAACAGAGCCCAGTCTCAGCAGCTCTGCTGGAAACAGGCGGGGGTTAATACTGAAACAGCCGGCTGTCATTGAAGGCCACAGTTCAACACTAAGCCCAGGAGCTGAAACAATCAACTCCTGGGCTTGCAATGCTGATATAAAATGTTCAGTAGCATCACAGTGAGACACAAAGATTTTGCCTTTGATTTTAAAAGGATGTGCTGCCACTTTCTCGGAGTCCAGCATCCATCTCTAAATTAAACAAAGCTAATCTAGTGCTGTCATGCCTACTACAACAGATTACTGAGTAAACTCTATTGGTAATAATTGCAATGATGCATCAGTGTGCATGTGAACACTCCATATAAGGGAAAAAGGTACTTTCATAATAAATTGTAATTGAATGTATATAAGTTTTACCACAATATGGCTAGACTCAGACTAGTGGGAGAGGGATATCCAAAAGGTTTTAAGTGGTTTTACTGCTGAACACTCGACTAAATGGGACCATTTATTATGGTGGCAGCATTGCCACACATTTACCACCTCTGCTACTTCTATAGTCATAAATTGGTTACAAGAGTTTGGTGTGCAAAAGAACAGCTTTACTAGGCTTTTGCAGGGTATCTAGTGTGGACATTTGGAGGCATGAATGTCATGATACAATACAGCTACTCTGATCCCAACCTATATTTTGTAAACTCAGCATGGATTAGTATAAAACTAAATACACAATAAACAGCACCTCAAAACTAAATGTTGTAGAGCTTTCATAACTGGCCCGCCCTTCAAGGATTCACCTTCACATTTCAGTAGGAATGGATGGCAAAGACCACAATATAAGATGTCTTCACCTTAGAAAAGTTTGAAACTGCACAGTAGCAGCCAACAGTATCAAATCCTAGCACACTGCGATAAACAGAAATATGTTACCTTTTACCACTCCAGTGGTATATGGAGCCAAGTGCTGTTTTTAACTTTTTGGACCTGATTTATAAAAGTTTTCCAAGGCTGGAGAGGACACTTTTATCAATACACCTGGGTGATCAAGAAAACATGGAATGGATCTGGGCCACGATAGAAAACATTTGCTAACAATAGCAAATGACTTTTAGGAAACCATTACAGGTTTGCTGGATCTCTCAGCTTCATTGATAAAAGTGTATGCTCTCCAGCCTTGGAGAGCTATCAGAAATCAGGCCCTTTAACTCCTAACTCCCCTTTCACCTAACAAACATTAAAAGTCATTGTGTAACGGTTTTTCTTTATATTTTTCGGCCTATCCACACAGCCACAATCTTTCATGCCTTTTATTTTTTTGTAATAGATTGAAGTCCTTCAATTGCTCACCGCCTACATTTTGTTTTTCTTTTTACTTTGGGTGAGATATGGTTACACATAAATGAACCTTTGAGGCTAATAGAGTGGAAGTAGGCTATAGTGCAGTGCACAAGTACATGAAAACAGCCCATGAAACATACATTCTGCTTATCATATGACATCTACTTTATCTGACATTACTTATCGTCCTAATTGCTGTTAGAATTTGATATGTTAAAAAACTTTTTGCCAAAGCCCAATGCAGTGCCAAAAGCTGTAAATAATTATTCTTTTATTTATTTATTTTTTTGAGTTTAGCTTTTGTTAGTGCCAATAAAGCTAAATGAAGAGTTTCGTGTCTTCACAGCCACACACATACCCTCTTGTGCAGTGATTAGTGTTTTCCTTTATTACAGTCTCTAAAATCCCATTTGTTATTATTATTGTTCAGTTCTTCAGTGGGGATTTTCCCTTTTTTCTTTTCAGTTTACTGAAAAGGAATGTCGCCAGAGACAAGCATGGCAATAAAGAATCAAAAATGAAAGAGAAAGCCAGAATTACTCTTCACATCTTTAATTAGCATACAAACTACAAAACACGTTCTAAGGTAATGTAAAGACATAATTAAAATGTTTCTAGTAAATGACACATTCATGTCATCTTTGTGGAAGAATGCTTTTTAAGCAGAGATGTCTTTTATTAGACATATTAATCACAATTTAATAAGGAACTGAAGCACGTCTCACGTCTTAAAGCATTACAACTGACCTTTCACCAATAATGTTTATGGAGCAGCATGCAATGTTTATAGCATATAAATGCAGATCCACTCTCATTCAAATTGCAGTCATTTATTGCTAGGAAAACCATCAAAATCTGGAATAAAAAATAATTCTACTTTTTGGATATTCAAAGTGATAATAGTAATTTATAACTCTGCCAAGTTTTCGTGGTTACATTTTCTTTTCATGAAAAAGCTTTAACAAACAATATATGGAATATAATTTAATTGAATGCTGGATGCTTTTTTTAAGTTTTCCTAGTTAACGCAATAGTTGGTAATGCCAACGCTTAGGACCACCAAGCCAGGCGATTGAGTCAAAAACAATATTTTAAAATACATAAGGTTAATCTTCCCTCCTATTGCCCCTGATTCATCAATAAAATCCGCGCTCGCTGGAAGCGCGAAAGTACGCGCGGCCAGCGAGCGCGGTTTACCGCGGTCCGGACTCGAGTGTGCTCGTACACTCGCCTCCTCACTGCCAGCCGGATTCCTGCCTTCATAATAATGAGCAATAGGGGGCGCGAATCTGC
>NC_092859.1:104807755-104822714 GCF_032062135.1 Pyxicephalus adspersus
CGGCTCCGGCCGCGAGCTTTTTTCAGTTGCTGAATAGCGCGACGGCGTACGATTTCGGATCGCGAATACGAATGCGCGAGCGATCATCCGATTCTGCTTGATGAATCAGGGGCATTGTGTGTTAATTCACCACCTCCTAGATTGTAAGCGCTTCGGGGCAGGGTCCACTCCTCTTGTGTCACTGTCTGTATCTGTCTGTCATTTGCAAACCCCATTTAATGTACAGCACTGCGTAATATGTTGGCACTATATAAATCCTGTTTATTATTAATAATAATAATATTAATATTAAAATTAGTATTACTTTAATATTAATAATCAAGAGTCTGTTTTTGGGCAATTGAGCCAAAGGCTCAGCTGTGACTTATAAATGAAAACATGTAGATCTAGTTCCCTGTCAATGAACCCTGATGTACCAAAATGCCTGTCTTTCGCTATTCAATGTCTACTCTGTAATATCAACACTTCTATAAAAAAAAATGTTTTAAACAGGATATCTGCAAATTACCTTTAAACAATATTCATTGTCTTGCCTGATACCCACCTCCCCATTACAAGTTAGGAGTTCTCTTTCCAACATATTTATTTGTTCTTTAGGCTGATAAAACAGAAATTGTAACCTATTCATCAACACAACATTTTGTCTTGATGAATACTGCATTTATTGAGTGTAAAGATAAAAGTCATGCTATGCAGTATTTTTCATTTTATTAACTCAAAAGTCAAACATAGAAATGAGATATCATTTAATACATTTTTAAATGTTATTAATCATCTACTAAAACAGAAAGTTACAAATATTTGTTTATTGGAGCATTAAATAGAGCTGAGAAAAAAGCCTTGAAGTGTTTGTTGCAAAATTCTCCCTGTGCCCCAGTTAGTACTCGGTGAACCATCATTTGGCTGTGATTTCTGCTTTGAGTTTTTAGGGTTCGCAGCTAATTTTAGCAGTTTAACATTATGGAATATGTTGTGTATGTCAGTAAAAGAAAATTCAAAGTTGATCTTAATTCCAATTTGTTTATTAAAAAATGAATACTAGAATGCAATTATTGTCTTATAGCCTTTGGAGGCAGAAGGGGCACTATGAATCTTTATCTAGGGAACTATTACTAATTAGGATATGCATATGACTTAAGATATGCCAGAGGTTTTATTCCTTGGCTACTCTAAAAAAAGTAGGTGATTGTATTCCTGCCTGTGACCATGCTGGATTTTTTTTTGTGATTTGGCAGGTGTTACTGAGAAAATAAATCTTCCACTACCCCCCCCCCTCCCCCACCATAACAAAACAGTCTCAGCTAAAGATTCAGTTTGTATTCCCTATAAAGCCGAACTATAATTCTTCAAATAAAAATTGTGAGCAAGCAGGATTTTTATTGCAAAAGGGACAAATGAAACCATACCTATCTGTCTGTTTGCAATGTTTTTCTTTAAAATACACATACATTTACATATGCAGCTCACTATGGGATGATGGGATCTGCCAGATACTGCCAGATAGGTACTGATTGGACTTCTGTGTGCATGTGTGGGAGTTACTTCATTCCTGTCTGTCCAATCAAGATGGCTGAATATTCACAACCCAGAAGAGGACTGAATGAAGATGAAGACTGAGCAAAGACAAACGAGTGTAAATAAAAACTGTGATCAGGCAGGTAAGTTTACCTTTTCGAAAAAAAGGACATTAGGTAATTCTAATATTAGTGTTTCACACTTACTTTTATGTTTGTTGTTGATGATTTTATTAAGGTTACCAGTGGGAGGAAGGCCTGATATTAGTGACCTCCTTCCCAGAAGTCTATTCTGGGGTACCCGGTAAGTGTGAAACCCTATTATTAGAAATAACTAGTTGAGCAATTAATATTTTGTATGCCACATCCTATTATCGTTATAAATATTATCTCTTCTAAATTTATTAACACTCTAGGAAGCAGTTTCAATACTCTTCAGTGGATCACTCCATAAGTTTCCACTCGCTATTACCACATAAAGGTCACTAAATAAGTAAGTTGTGTAAATCTATGTCTGAATTATTTATAAACTCACCTTTTCAACTACTACTATTTACCCTTTAATGTCTTTGTATTACTGTAATCAATGTACATATGTAAAATACTAGTTTTGCATGTATCTTTTGTTCTACCAACATATGTCTCCTTCATGACGAAACGCGTTGGGCTACGTTTACTTATTATCAGAATCTCATGTGAAAGTGTTAACACGAGTTTAGTGTCATACACTGTAATAGCACAGTACTCTTATGTATAGCTGAAGTAAAAGTAAAAAAGTAAAACTTTATTTAATTTAGAAAAAAATGTTGTAAATCAACTACTTTTTATTTTCTCATTATGAATGCCTACAAAAGCCTGTCTTTTTCTCTCCTTCCCTTCTATTTAATTCTTATTGTTTTAATACTGTAAGTGTATCTGACAATTACAAAATAAAAAAAAAACCCATTGCCACCTTCAGGTTTCGTTTTTTCAATTAACTTCGAACCTCCATATGATCCCTTGGTATACCTGAAGATTGCTTGTATATCTATAAAGCACTCCGATTGGTTCCTGATTAATATTGAGTACCTGAACTGTAGGTGGCAACCTGGAAATTGTATTGTTAGGGCTCCATTCATAAAACAGGGAATCAAACATTCCTTCATAGCAATCTTCCAGGTCCCTGTGTTTCATCGGCAGTAATTGATTCCCACCAGGGAATGTATGAGGGAATGTCAGAATAAACATTACAAAATGACTAACTATTGGCTGAGAGTTCCTCTTCTTCATTTCCTAGTACATCTCTGCAGATATCCACCAAACTTAAGCTGCCTAGTAACTATCCTATATTTAAGAAAATTTACAGCTCATCATAAACACATTTTGTAATAGTTATCTGTAGCAGCTGTAGAACCTTTTAAAGTTAATGTTTTGCTGCTGGAAAAAAATATATTGAACTATTAGGGACTGTTATGATATGACTGTTTATTCGCTAAACAATTTATCTTTGGTAGAATGTAGAAAAATAACCTGCTTCATTTGTCACTCTTGTTATCCATTGTACCTGAGAAGTTTATGTCACAGTAGTGATTTGTAGCCGACACACACAGAAGCAACTTATTCACTGGCTACAAACTGGGTTTGAAAATACAAAACAAGATTTACGATTGTTACCCAACTTTCCGACATGAAATTTTGTTTACTAGATACTCGTATGTATCCAAATGCCCAGTGGGAAAGACAATGTTAGCTATGGGTGTCCGGATACAAATCTTGTTTCCAGGTATGCCCTAATATTAAATGGTAAATACAGAAGAACTGAAGAGTTGGTGACAGGAAATTCTATTATTTGAATATATTCATCTCTTTGAACTCAAATTTAGGCATCATTCATTACAGTCACTTTAAGCTAAGCTAATAAATTGATGCATATAGCCCCATCACAAAAATCATTACAAAAACAAAGAAAAGAAACGGTTTGCAGTAGACTCATCCCAGGAGACATTAAAATTGGCATATAATGAGATCAATCATATAATAATGAACAAGATCAATTGACATTTATTGCAACAAATTATTACTAATTTATTCCAGTTAATAAACATGGAAAATCATAAAATGTCAAATGTTATCTTTATGTAAAATAAATCCTCATCAAGATAAACTGGTAATCTATATTGTTATTTTTTCCTAACTTTAGGCGGTAAAAGAACACAAATGCATATCTAGAAAGATAAAATAAAAATATATGTAAATATTATTATATAATATAGATTTCAGGATCTAGCCTATTAAATGAAATGAATGTAATTTATAAAAATTCTATATTCCAAGTTAACTATTACCATATTATCATCATTTCATGTCAGTAAAGTGCAATTTAAGTTCATTTAAAATTGACATTATTTTTGTAATGTGTTTTAGTAAGAATTCTGAATAAAGAAAATAAATATTTCAGCTTCTGTAGCTGTTGTATAGGATAAAAACAGACCTATTAAATCTATACTCAAAATAGAATACCGAAACAAACACATGAATGCTCTTGTTTATTACAAATGCATCAATCATCACTAAATATGTTTGTTCAATAAAAGTGGTTATGAAAAAGAAATGCCATAAATTAATATTTAATGTATGCAACTCCCTCTGTAAATATTGTTTGTTGCATATAACGCCTCTAGCTACCACCTAACTAAAATATGCATCACCTAATTAGTCAGTTATTTCATATAAGTTTCTTGCTTTGTTTTGCTGACCAGACAACAATATAAGGGCCATTTCGTGCCTGTAATAAGCCTGGCCATTCTGTCATTATCTAAGTCTTCTCCATTTAGCTGAAAAGGAATGGTTGGGAATCTTTTTTGTTCTGAAGATGTGCACTGCTGCCATGGCCACAGGCGTAGCTGCCTACAAAACTTGTTACCTGGGGTGCGGTTTGCCTCTTGCATAGTTGACACCCTGAAAGGATCCCAACACTGGTACCAGGTGTCAATTAAACAAAGTTCCAGCATAAATAAGTTAGGATTAGGGGTTAGGGTTCAAGTTGTAAGAAGGGTTAAAGGGTATTATGTACCCCTAACAAACCCCCATATATTTTTGGGGGGACAGGATGTGGGGAAAAAGCTCTGTCCCACGACATTAGGACCCCTTTGGGCCCTGGTATGATTTTTTCTTTATCACACAGGCTGCATACCAGGATAAAGGAAAAGAATGATTTTTAAGGGAAATTTCACACTTCAATATTAAAAAAAATAACACCACATAAAGCTTTAATGCAATATTCAAGCATGGTATTTGAAAGGTCTGTGTAATGCCAACATTGCCCCACAAAAGAAAAAAAACCTCTTCCCACCATATGATTACTTTGAAAACATTTTACTGCATTGGTATATGTCTTTCATAGCATTACCTTCACCTCCTTCCCCAATGCCAGTATTTGCCTTTTGACCCAGAAATATGGCTACAATTCATTTGCCAGATTTGTGTTCTATAGTCTTTTATAGAGAAAATCTGGTCAGGCTTCAACTGAAAAATTCACAACCAAACCATGTGGACACTTAGGGCCTGATTCATTAAAGCTCTCCAAGACTGGTGAAGATAGACTATCATGACAGCAACTGAGCGATCCAGAAAATGATCATAATAATCATTTTCTCTTAATTGGTAAATGTTTTCAGTCCTGGCATTTTGGGCTTGCTGGATCACCCAATTTCAGACAAGTCTATCTTCTCCAGTCTTGGTGATTTTTATTAAATAGACCCTTAGTGTACACCAAATGACTTAGATTTTTTCAGATATCTATTCTTCTTTATTTTTGAACATCCATCTAAGCTAAAATAATTTAGCTGCTGAGAGTTTCCTGAATTTGAATAAGTAAAGTATTATAAACTCCATGACTGTAGTTTAGTTTAGATTACTCTGCAGTGCCTGCCGCTACAGAGATCAGTGTGGTCTTCCTTAAACCATAGTTAATGTCTGTTAAGAATATGTAAATCTTTGAATGTTCTACTCCAAAAACACAATTAATAAAGAGGAAGTGCTTTTAGTTAGTTACGAGTAGGTAAAAAGTATTTCTCCAGAATTTCTGTTTAGCCACCACATATTTGTAGGTATAGACAGGGCCGCTGAGAGAAAATCCAGGCCCTGGTACAAAGAAGGTGTGTGGGCCTTTATACAAAATTCTACACACATGTATGTCTGTATATTATTATGAATTTCTAACAATCTTAGATTACATTGATACATTTAGTTTAGTATGTACAGGTATAAATGTAATAATAAAGTTATAATGTGCATCACTATACCACACCTGGTTGTAAAATACCATTCTAAATTTAAGCCACTGCCCTGAATTCACTTGAAGTCATAGATTCTATCGTTCAATATGTGGTAAACACTTCAATATTATGACCTAGTTCTTTTGGTAGAACAAAAAATATTGGAAGATATACAGGTACATAGATGACATAGATGAATGTAGAGATATAAAGCTCTATAGAAATATAGATAGTATAGATAAATGGGGGTCTGACATTTGATAACTGGATTGTTTTTTTTTGGATTGCAGGACATCACTGAAAAGGCTTTTGTCCTCCGGTCCTATATCTTTTTTTTACAGCTACTAAAAACAGCAATATAAATCACAGTTCTCTGTTTCTCTTCTCAAACACCATGATTGCTCTACTAATTCTTCACTCATGTTATTGTTTATGTTTGTTACAAATTATGCCTCAATTGTAAATTGGATTCGAAAAAATGTAAAAGTAATAAATATAATTAAAATATGTGCACATTGCTAAGAAAAACACAGCTTAACACATTCTGGAATATTGTACAAGAAGCATAGAACTCACATGGCACTGTACGGAGGTAGAGGTTGTCTCGTATGATTTGCTGCAGTTCATGATCTACTGAACCTTTCTGGAAACGTAAATTGAGGTAGCGGCGAAGGTCTTTGTCAACAATGCCTCCTGCAAATTGAGTACAGCAATAATCAGAAGAATGACACTTGAAAAAAAATCTCTATTACAGCCATGAAAATTCTTGAAAATAAATGGGAGAAAAAGTGTATAAACCTTCTAGCTGGTGAGAAGACTGTTGTGAGTTTAGAAAATGTTATGTGCATACCAACCTATACATATAAGCTAATAACTGTACAATTTACTATCCAAGAACAAAAGTGTCATTAAATATGCAAATTTTTATATATATATATATATGTGTGTATATATATATATATATATATATATAGTCTTCTTATTAGCACATAGCAATGATCCATACATATGGATATATATGAGCCCAATACACACAATTAGAGGGTTGTTTTTTTTTTTACCCAGTTTGGACTAAATATAAAGTTAATAAAGCATGGTATATTAGGAATTTGAAGTCAGAACATTTTGCAACTGCCCTATATGGGTCACTCAGACAAAAATGAAATGCAACATACAGTATTTTTTGTATATATTTTGTTTACTTTTTATAATTAAGGTTGAATACATAGTTGTATTAGTATATATGTCAGGTAAATATGAATTACTACAATTTACTATTTTCAGCCAGCAGGAGAAACTGTTAACCTCTTTAAATGTTAACTATTTCCCGCCAAAACATGCTGATAGTTTACACTGCTAAATAGCTGCAATAAAAATTACACCTACTACTCAATATTCCAGGCCTCTTTCTTTGGATAGATTTATAGACAGTCTCAAAGAAAAAAAAAGATCATGTGCTCTTTCTCCTAATCTCTTCTATTTAGGCTGGGCTCTACAGAATAGACAGATTTTCTTGTTACGGTTGCTTCTAATGTATTTTACATATGGAAACATCTCTACATTACAACTTGAAATATTCACAGGTCAGACCCTTTGGGCCTGATTTATTCAAGTTCTCCTTTATTCAAGACTGGAGAGGATATATTTTCATCAGGGAAGCTGTGTGATCCAGCAAACCTAAAATGGATTTCTTAAAATCATTTTTTATATGCTAGAAAACATTTTGAATCCTGGACCAGATCCATTCCAGGTTTGGCTTCTTACAAAACCGGGTAATCTCTGTGACATCAAAAAAGTAAACAGACCAAAATGCTCCTATTTTCTGCTCATTTAAAAGGGCACTCAAAACCCATTTTTTCTAACTTGCCTACCTATCTTCTTCTGTCTGGTAAAACCCTCACTACTTCTCACCACTATATATCTTCCCTCCTATTGATTGTAAGCTCTTCAGGGCAGGGTCCTCTCCTTCTCCTGTGTCACTGTATGTATCTTTCTGTCATTTGCAACCCATATTTATTTGCACAGCACCGCGTAATATGTTGACGCCATATGAATCCTGTTTATTAATAATATAATAATAATAAATCAAATAATGTAAAAATGGCAATATTGTTAATATTTTTTTTATTTTTTAAAGCTGACAAAATAATTTATTTCTCTTTCTTACGAGTACTCAAAAAAAGACACAATGGGCCTAAATTATAAAGTTCTCCAAGTTTGGAGAAGAAACACTTTCATCAGTGAAAATGGGTGATCCAACAAACCTAAAAAAGTATCAGGTCCAGGATTGAAAAACATTTGCTACTAAATAGCAAATTAATTTTACAATTCAACTGCTAAAATAATGGAACCCACCATCACTAATGAAAGTGTATATTTTCCAGCCTTGGAGGCCCCTTGTGTCCATGATTACAGAGATTATTTCAGTTGCTTTTTCTTGCCAAGCAAAGTTCCATGTTTTAAGAATTATTAATTGTATCATTCTGACCAATACTTCAAGTCTTTTTCTGCTTTTTTTTGTTTGCACAATGGGAACAACCTGCAGCACTGATTCTCTGGTAATGGACAAAACTTCCTTCGATTTGCCAATATTTAGGACGACCTATGAGCGTAAACCTTAAGATCAAAAAAAAAATTGTTTATAGGCTGCATCTTCCCACACTATACACACAAAACCAATGAGTTTATACGCATTATTTTACTTAACTGATCATTACATAGGAGTGTACTTGATTTAGGAAAACTGAATATGCTTTAATTATTATGCTTATATTACAGACTCAAAAATCACCTTAAAAATATCAACTATTACTATGGAAATGTTCAACATGCTTTACGGACTTAGTCTCTTTGTTCAATTTGATTCAACATCCCTCTCAAGGAATATAGAGCCCAAAAGAGAAGAAGGATAACCATTATAGTGAAATGATCAGGCAAATGTAAAATAAGAAGGTAAAAGTCTAAAATGGTAAGATTACTATATTTCTGCGAATTCATTACCTGGCTTTAGTATCATGCCAGATTACAGATTTTTTTTTTACCCAGTTTGGACTAAATATAAAGTTAATAAAGCATGGTATATTAGGAATTTGAAGTCAGAACATTTTGCAACTGCCCTATATGGGTCACTCAGACAAAAATGAAATGCAACATACAGTATTTTTTGTATATATTTTGTTTACTTTTTATAATTAAGGTTGAATACATAGTTGTATTAGTATATATGTCAGGTAAATATGAATTACTACAATTTACTATTTTCAGCCAGCAGGAGAAACTGTTAACCTCTTTAAATGTTAACTATTTCCCGCCAAAACATGCTGATAGTTTACACTGCTAAATAGCTGCAATAAAAATTACACCTACTACTCAATATTCCAGGCCTCTTTCTTTGGATAGATTTATAGACAGTCTCAAAGAAAAAAAAAGATCATGTGCTCTTTCTCCTAATCTCTTCTATTTAGGCTGGGCTCTACAGAATAGACAGATTTTCTTGTTACGGTTGCTTCTAATGTATTTTACATATGGAAACATCTCTACATTACAATTTGAAATATTCACAGGTCAGACCCTTTGGGCCTGATTTATTCAAGTTCTCCTTTATTCAAGACTGGAGAGGATATATTTTCATCAGGGAAGCTGTGTGATCCAGCAAACCTAAAATGGATTTCTTAAAATCATTTTTTATATGCTAGAAAACATTTTGAATCCTGGACCAGATCCATTCCAGGTTTGGCTTCTTACAAAACCGGGTAATCTCTGTGACATCAAAAAAGTAAACAGACCAAAATGCTCCTATTTTCTGCTCATTTAAAAGGGCACTCAAAACCCATTTTTTCTAACTTGCCTACCTATCTTCTTCTGTCTGGTAAAACCCTCACTACTTCTCACCACTATATATCTTCCCTCCTATTGATTGTAAGCTCTTCAGGGCAGGGTCCTCTCCTTCTCCTGTGTCACTGTATGTATCTTTCTGTCATTTGCAACCCATATTTTTTTGCACAGCACCGCGTAATATGTTGACGCCATATGAATCCTGTTTATTAATAATATAATAATAATAAATCAAATAATGTAAAAATGGCAATATTGTTAATATTTTTTTTATTTTTTAAAGCTGACAAAATAATTTATTTCTCTTTCTTACGAGTACTCAAAAAAAGACACAATGGGCCTAAATTATAAAGTTCTCCAAGTTTGGAGAAGAAACACTTTCATCAGTGAAAATGGGTGATCCAACAAACCTAAAAAAGTATCAGGTCCAGGATTGAAAAACATTTGCTACTAAATAGCAAATTAATTTTACAATTCAACTGCTAAAATAATGGAACCCACCATCACTAATGAAAGTGTATATTTTCCAGCCTTGGAGGCCCCTTGTGTCCATGATTACAGAGGTTATTTCAGTTGCTTTTTCTTGCCAAGCAAAGTTCCATGTTTTAAGAATTATTAATTGTATCATTCTGACCAATACTTCAAGTCTTTTTCTGCTTTTTTTTGTTTGCACAATGGGAACAACCTGCAGCACTGATTCTCTGGTAATGGACAAAACTTCCTTCGATTTGCCAATATTTAGGACGACCTATGAGCGTAAACCTTAAGATCAAAAAAAAAATTGTTTATAGGCTGCATCTTCCCACACTATACACACAAAACCAATGAGTTTATACGCATTATTTTACTTAACTGATCATTACATAGGAGTGTACTTGATTTAGGAAAACTGAATATGCTTTAATTATTATGCTTATATTACAGACTCAAAAATCACCTTAAAAATATCAACTATTACTATGGAAATGTTCAACATGCTTTACGGACTTAGTCTCTTTGTTCAATTTGATTCAACATCCCTCTCAAGGAATATAGAGCCCAAAAGAGAAGAAGGATAACCATTATAGTGAAATGATCAGGCAAATGTAAAATAAGAAGGTAAAAGTCTAAAATGGTAAGATTACTATATTTCTGCGAATTCATTACCTGGCTTTAGTATCATGCCAGATTACAGACAGCAAGGAGAAAAAAGAAGCTCCTCAGTAGCTTTTATTGGCTGCACCAGTAAGATGTAGGTCTGGTGCTGCTACTTTGCTTGTGAAAGAGATTCTGCAGTGTTTTGGTCAGCAAAAAAAACAAAAATTCAGAAACTAGTGATCCACTGTTGTTGTTGAGTTGCCGTCAGTGAAAACATAGGCTTTTTCTTTTTTTTATTATTGGCAAATAAAGCATGTTTGCTGCACAGGATACCAAGTCCAGGTCAAGCATGAAACTAGGTGCTCACATTCATGCATCCTAAAATATCAAACCATCCCACTGCCTCACTATAATGTCATAATTAGTCCAACATCTTACCCCACTGCCATTTAGCATCTAATGCAAGTAGCAGCTGTACTTTGTAATACCTATTGTACCTTACACCTCACCTTGCTTAGAAATCCTCCATGCTATGAACATAAATAGGACCCTAAAGCAGTAAGAACAGTGTCTGAAATGAGGCTTTTAGGCTTCCACCTCACACTTTCACCATGATCTTCAGTACAAGCAGTTCCTCAAAGTAGCTTATGTAGCAGCGATCACATATTGTACATAACTAATTTTGTTTAAAGTACACAGTGCAGCCAAAGGACAACAGGGCTGTTAAATTGGGATGCTAAACAACAGGGTATAGGTAGCATACAAGGCATAAATGTATTGTCTCCAAAGTTCATGTTGTTGTATTCTTAACAGAGATTACTAAAGTTTTCTTCAAATCAAACCAGGGGTCTGTTTGTTACAGACATTTCTTTATATTTTGTTCCATACATCAAGCTAATAAGGCACAGTAAGACCTTCAAACCTTACCATTTTAGTTTTTTAATGGTGTCTGCAATTATTTTTTTTTCTGAAATGCCATGGAGGTTAGTATAAGGTTCTGATGACAAATGTGTCACTATGTGAACATGTAATCTAAGGTTGATCCTGCTTACAATAGATGTTTTATAAAATACATTTTTAAAATTTACTTTTCATGCCAAATAGAATGCAATGTAATACAAGAATGGGAAAGTGACAGTTCTTTTCAAAACGAGCATTAATTTACACCAAAAGATGACAGTGTAGATGAAGTTTAATTAACAGTTTTAACAAATTTTGAGAAGTTGAAATTAAATAGAAAAAAGTATTTCAAGCACAAAACAAATCATTATGATTTGATAACTGTGTTTATCCTGTGATTCTAATGAAGGCCACTGAGGACACCTGCCAAAGAGCAATCACTGGTATATCCCATTACAAATGTAAAGATAGCAGACATTCAACATAAAAGTATTAAACATAAATGTATTATGTGCATGTGTATTAATGGCACATTCAATGGAACATTGAATATATGAAAGTATATTTCAAACAATAGTTCTATTATCTAGGATTATGTTAAGTATTTACTTTTACCTTAAAAGTATTACACTTGTGATAAAAGTACCTATCCAATACATTATTGTGGTCTGAAATGCAGCCAAAGCCTATGTTCTGGATGATCCAGAAGTGCACCCACAGCACTCTTCTTTATGCTTCCATTACTAGGCCATGCATTAAAGATGAAGGAATCTCACATAAAAAATTCAGCACTTGACATAGTGTAATATACGCAGGCACATAACTGTCGGCATGATAAAATACATTTAAGTATGAGGACCACTAATTTTTAATTTGTGGTTTTCCTTGCCAGAACATTAATTTAAATGTGTTCCCATTCTACTTAGAGGTAATGTATCAGAATTTACAATACTATACAATTACATTCTATGCTACTGAATACAGTATTACTTAACGTAATAAACAATTTACAAATGTAAACAAGTGCTGAGCAAAATGATCAAAATGATTAAAGGGTCCCATGCTAAGCATCAGCTCACATTAAAATTTTAGTGGAAATGTATTTATTAATTATTCTAGAGATTATTATGCTGATGTCTACCTGTATCTGCTTTAGCAAATGCTAGATACAACACTACAACACTTTCCCACCTTACCTAATACTCTATTTTTCAAGCTATAATACTGTATTGGTCTTTTTCTTCCCATTTAGCTTTCCCTCTATTTTTTTTCTTGCCTGAAGGAAGTTTGAAGCTCAATTGTTCAAAATGAAATCAAATAAATCAATCAGCAGAGAGTGTTGACAATGGCTGCCCACATATTATTATCATTGATATTTATTATAAATATAGTCAATCTGATGGTGATTCCTGGTAGCTGCATTGATGGATCTTCACTTTAGGTTCATGTTCATAATTTCTTTGACTGTATCCACCCATCTATAGCAATATCTTTTTTGTGTTGCTTTTTCATTGTCTACTTTTCACATCCTTGGAAAGTGACAAAACAGTTCTAGCCTGGAGAATGAAATTTTAGAGACATCCTCCTTGCTCTTTTAAAGCTACGTACACACGGCAGATTTTTATCGCCCAATAATCGGCATCGGGCGAAAATCTGCCATGTGTACAGTCGGTGTCGTCCATCGTCCGAACGACCGACCTGCCGGATCCACGGACGATGGACGACAACCGATCCTATTGAAAGGGAAGGGGGAGAGCGCGCAGCAGGGTGCCGCTCTATCGCTCTCCCCCTCCCCTCTCCATAGAGCATGAACGGTGCTGTATGTACAGCACCGTTCATGCATCGTGCACTCCCTTGTCGTTGGAAAGGATCGTGAAAGATCCTTTCCAACGACAAAAATTGCAAGTGTGTACGCAGCTTAAGGGTCATTCGGTGTCATATTTCACTGCCCAATCATTTGTTGTTAACAAGGGATCCAAAAAAGCTTAAAACTGTCAACTATATTTATGTCTTTCTAATCAGATTTGAAGCTAGCTTGTTTTCTGTTGTCATATCCAGAATTAGAACCGAGTTTAACCTATGAAAAGTTCAAGCCAAACCTGTGATGTTAGAGCAATCATTTCACAAGTTTATAGAAAAGTTCTACTTTAACTTTAAGGAATCCAAAATGAAATTTTGCCATAACATTTTTTTGACCATAACAAGTCGCTTTTAACTCTGGACATAAGGCCTAAAATAGCAAATAGCAGGGGAATTGGTATACAGCAGCTCTTTCCATACTTCTCACCTCACACAAATTTAACCAATTTAACCCACCTATTGCCTAGTCACCAAAGAATTGAGATCATGATTCCTAATTAAATAGCAGGTGAGATCTACTATTCTATGCTGAAACAGCTGTGATATACAGCCAGAGTACATGCATGATGTGATGGATTAGCTCACAAAGCCTTCCTTATCTGGGTGCACAATGATGACCTTGTGAACTTTTGTGCACCTATACCTCTTAATTATGACAATGAGAATAATAATGTCATGACCACAGTCAGAAAAAGGGAGTTCTGCTATAAGGAGGTAAGCAACAAGTGGCTATGATGTTCCCGCTGCTAAAGATGACTGCAAAGAAAGCTACAACAATAAGGGGAAAGGTGGCAATGTGGGCATCCTGTCCATTTGTGCCACCTTTAGTGTAGGAGGGAAGTTTAGAGAGATTCAGAACAGAATAAAGATATACCTTTTCCAGGGGAAGCTTGCAGAGAACTGGAGGGAGAAGGGATCCTTTTAATCAATCTGGCAGCACTACCCCACATGTACAGGACACTGTCTATAGGGCTCAACATTGTGGGACATTTATATGTATCCAATCGCAATAGCATTATGGAGGTCAGTCTGCAGACTCTCCCTACAGTAAAGTCAACAGTTGTTTGTATACACTATGCATGGATGCAAATTACAAAATTACCAGTGACCACAGAGGTTGTTTGCTATTCTATTTGATGGAGTATTTGGTCTTTACATAACACCAGTCACCACCAAAATCATATTCTTCCTGTAATTTGCTTTTCGCTATCCACATGCCCCCAACATCTCAATATTACCCTGCTGCATCTGCTGAAACATCTGCAGACTCTAAAATCAACAGAAAATAAGAAAAAGAATGTAGTGCCATCAGCATACTGAAGATTGCCAACTTTTTTCCATCAGTCTTGAACTCTCCATCATATTCCTCCAGCCCTGCTTCTTTTGTAACTTGTTCAGCATACAATAGTTCAATCACTATAGTTATAAAGCCAACTTTTATTAAATTGACCTTTCATACCATCGGTAACAAAACTTATCATGAACAAAGTTCTATATGTACTTAGTCTAATGTGAAAC
>NC_092859.1:104824013-104838221 GCF_032062135.1 Pyxicephalus adspersus
ACACGCTCCAGCTTTTACTGGGGTCTCAGATCTCCCAATTATACTCCTTTAGGTGGTCCAACACAGCACTTAAATATTTAGGCACCTATATCCCGTGACATTTAACTGAAACATTTGAACTAAACTTCCCCTACTCTCAAGAAAGTATAAATATCAATATCCAGAGATGGAACAAAGGTCTCTTTTCTTGGTTTAGACGCATAAGCACCATAAAAATGAATGTGCTTCTGAGATTGTTGTCTTCCAGTTACCATATCCAACTCCTTCTTTAAAAATGCAAACTCTATTTTGTTTAACTTTGTTTGGGGTGAGGGGTAAAAGCCCATGGATAAACTTTAAACTACTGTTTCTGACCAAAAGTCAGGGGGGTACGGGAATGCCAAATCTCCCCCTATACAGCACACGTCACAAGAGTGGTAGACTGGTGTTGCCACTCTCCATACAAACAATGGGTGAGACTGGAACATCTATACATTAATAACCTCACTGACAGCACTACCATGGCTCCAGAATACAACCACAACACTCTTAAAGAAACATCCCACCATAGGCCTGACACTACGAAGCTGCGCAAAGTATATACGCTCCTCTAATCTTTCGCTGACACCTTCCCTACTTCTGCCAGTGATTGGTAACCTGTCTTTTCCGCCAGGGATAGAAGACCCAGGATTGCTCATCCTGGCAACACATAATCTAAGTAAAGTCCACTATTTTATTATAAGCAATAGTTATAGCTCCTCCATAACAGAGCTTAAGGATTCAAATCAACCCTTTAAGCTATCCTACTGGAGAGCTAATCAACTATCCCACTATTTTGAAATGATTGAGAATAGAGAGGGTTCCTTGCACACCACACACTCTCGGAACTTGTGTGGATTCTACACCCCCCCCCCTCCCTCCCCAGAGGTTCTTACTTGATATTTTGAGTTCATTTGAGTTATTCTCATTGGCCAACAAATCCTCTAATAGCAGTAAACTTCAAGAACTAGGATAAAAATACTAACAAGGTGGTATAGGATCCCTACACGTTTTAACCAGATTTTCCCTAGTGCTACAGATAGGGGAACATGTCTACAAATATTCTGATAATGTCCCAAACCAGACCATTTTGGGTCAAGGTCAGGGACATTATGCAGAAGTTCACAGACCTACCTATACCAGATGATCTGACGTTCTTCCTTTTCCATCTCAGTGATAGATCACAGACAGCATATCGCATCTCTGTCCTTAAACACATGGTTAATGCAGCCAGAGCATATGTGGCTCTAATATGGAGGCAATCAACTACCCGCTATTTATAAACCAAAGAATATGGTATGTGGAGCCAAGACACTCTTCATTTCATAATAATTACCAAAGAAATCCCCTAATTTCATGGTTTATCAAGTTTTATTAAACTCTATTTATTGGACCCCAAGCAAAACAATGCCTGAAAATCATTATATATAATTTTCCAAATTTCCAAACCCTTACAAATATGTACATCACAACAGTCAATATCCTATCACGTATTACCATTTTCTTTTTGACACACTTGGGTAGTAATTGTTCTTGTAGTTGAGCTATATAAATTGTAACTAAAGCTTAACAGTGTTACCTGGATAGTTATCTTGGAATTTTAAAGTCTAGGCATACTTCTAAGTGTCAATTAGGGTGTATTATAAAAAATTCAAATCTAATATTCAGATTGCTAGTTTTTTATTTTTCACTTTTAAAATCCTCATCTGCACTTTTATAAAGACATGTTTGGTTGATCTGGATTTAAATCTGAGCTGTATCAAATGCTTTTACTGTATTTACACTAGTAGAGACCAGCAACTCTGTCCAGTTGAATTAAGTAACCAATTGGCATATTTTGTAAAGTTGAACCAACTACCACTGATCTCCACTATTTGTTATGGGGATCAACACAATTAAACAGTCATCTACAGTCACAATTATGAAGTGGTGATCACTTTTGATCACTTTATAAATATGTGTGTTCTTTTAAAATGTCCAGATACCCACAAAAAAAACAAGAAACAAACTTTAATAAATTATAACATTCTTACCAAAAGAATATAAACAGATATGTTAAATAGTATAAGTCAGAGTGGTATTTGGGTGATTCATAGGAAGATAAGAAGTCTCTCTAAATTTTCCACATTACTGAGTTGGGTATACATTATTAAAAAACGGCAACTATCAACAAAAGTGGATAATTTGTTTACGCTTACTAATCAGGTCAATTATTATAAATCAGAAAGGTCATTCTTACTGTTTCTTAAAAAAAAATTAATGTTTTTCTATTTTTATTTCACCGCATGTGTGTATTGCATTTCAAGTCATCTGTACTCATCTTAACATTGTTTTTGCGTTGATGTTCCCATTTGTTTTAAAATATTATCCAAGGTTTATCAGCACACAGACATCAATTTCTTTTAATGCATTGACTTTAAATGGACGTTGCAAGTTTTATTGGATGTATACATTGGGCTCATCGCTAAGATAACACTGGACACACATTTAGTGATAGATGCCTACCAACATGGCTATATGTAGGCTGTTATATTACCCTTAAAAGGATTTGTTATTGAAAGCCTTCTCGTAGCAAAAAAAATTATTCACAGTAAAAGCTGTTTCCTGCTAATATATTTATTTTACACTGCTGTCCCTGAACCCTGAAATGCTATTTGCTACCTGATAACCATCAGATGTTATTGGTACATACATATGCAGTTCTCGAAAATAGCAGAACTTTGATTCAAATCCACCTCAGGGTCAGACTTGAATCTCATCGCCACTTATGTTTGAGTTGAGATCTCAAACTTTAGACATTGGGAATCAGTTTTCTAAAGTAATGGAAATTGTTCACTTTGCCAAGCAAAACAAAAATCAGTTTTTCTTTTTTAATTTTCATTGGTTAATCAATGTGATTTCAGGCTCAATGCATTCACTAAACTGTGAATATTCTTTTCTCCTTTAGTATACCAACATCACAGTATAATAGGTTTTACCAAAACATATCTGTCTGCTACCATTACCAGTTTCGGTGCATTTAAGCAGTGTGCTGTTATACCCTATTCTTTAACAATTATGCTAAATATTCTTTGTTTTAACCCCCCTGGCGGTATTGCCGAGTGTGGCTCGAGGGGAAAAAAAACATGCAAAAAGCGGTTGTCTAGAGCCACACTGGGGGTAGCTAAAAACAATACAAAAAAAAAACACACTTACCTTGTCCCATCACATCCCTCAGGCGGCGTCCTCTTCTTTTGGTTTCCCCAGTGACGTCGGTGCATACGTTAGTGCCGGCGGGAGGTGCACCAGGAAAATCTAATAATTTTGTATTGGATTCAATACAAAATAGCTTTATTGAATCCAATACAAAGAAATCTTTATATAATATATATATAGTTATATATATATTATACATGCTACTGTACAGGTATATTACAGTTTTAGGTATTTTTATGCACCCTTGTTTTAACAGATTTTTTTAAATTTTATTATTAAATTTATGAAATATTGGACATATTTCGGTGAGTTATGCCTAACAAATTATAGGCTTACAATGTAAAATACATTTACATGCAAAAAAATGTAACGCTTTTTGCGTTAAAAAAACAACAGAATTAGAACGCCGGGGGGGTGATACAATGCCCAATAATATATTGACAACTTGCTGACATTTGTCCTGTGAACACTTCACCCAGCCTAATATATTCAGATTGCCAGACATTGGATGGAGGAAACAGATGTTTTTAGAGTAGGTATGCTGAAGATGAGGAAAACCACAAGGGAAAGTTGGTAGTTGCAGAACCCATAGTACCCCCAGGAGTTCCTTGGAGCTTGCCTAGTGACAAAAATTATATTATGCTAGGGGTACTTGTTAGAAATTCAAAGCACTGATACACATACAATGGACAGGGCCTAATTACCTAAAAATCGGGTGCACCCTCCTCCTGCTATGTAACAGCTAATTGGTAGCCTAGTGTTCTAAAAGTTCTGGAAAAGTCAAAACATGTGATTCTCAAATGTGTTTCCGGGTCAGCCCATGATCAAATACTTAAGACACTTACTTAAGATAAGAATACCATGTAGGCAACCAACATTTAGCAAAGTAGAGGTCGGTAATCGCAGCCTTCATATTGTCTCAGTACATATTGCCTGTCCATCTTGCTAAAGTCTTCCCACACTTATTCATAATTAAGTTTGTTTATAGCCTGCACTGCTACCTGCTGAAAACCAATACCATTTTTGCAAAGATGCTCAGGAAAAGTAATTTGCACAGCATTGTCCAGCGCTGTACATTAAATAGGAGTTGCAAATGACAGACACAGACACTTACACAGGAGAAGGAGAGGACCCTGCCCAGAAGAGTTTACAATCTAAGGGATATATTTAGGAACTCAAAACAATAAAGAATAAAAGTAAAAGACAATATTGGTTCTTAGTATATACCAACTGCAACTACAATACAGTATAATAACACAATAAGAACAAATACATATTCACAACAAAATACCAAAACATTAAGGAATATGGTATAGCTACCTCTTTATAATGTTATAGGGTACCCCAGGAGTGGTATACTCTCTTCCTATTTCTCTAACTACTCGACGTACATAACTTCATTTTTTTTTTTGTCTTTTATTTGCCTAAATTTGCCTAACTTAGCTTTTTTCTATCTACTTCTTGCTAACTCATCCCTTGCTTTTACTTTTTTACTGATGTTCTCCCAGCCCCCAGTCTTATACAAGTAATCCTCATCAGGAATCTTATTTCTTTGTATTTGCCTAAATTTTATAAGCAGTTAATTAAATATTTGTTTGTACTTGCTGCTGTTCATAGCATAGCAATTATTTTAAAAACACAGAGTTACATGCAACAATGGTGAGCTAAAAGATAACTGAAAAACACAATAAATTACTGTTTAGGCAATCCCAGAGTAAAATAACATTTAATATGGATGTTTCCCTGAGGCTGCGGCAGTAGTCAGCAGCAGAAATACTTGGCCAGCCTACATTTCAGTGTGCCAAAAAATATTATTTTGGCTCACAAATCAACAAACTACAGAAAAGAAAACACTACAACATTCTTTAATGCATGGAGAAAACTTATGAATATATATAATTATAATTGACGTATATATATTCTACCTGTAGAGCTTTCATCCTTTCTGACTTTAGTCGGTCAGATTTACCCAAACTCTGATGATGAGTATTTAATGTGCTCTGTTTGTTTTCTATGGAACTAAACTGCATCCACCTCTCCAAAGTGTTCTGCTGAATGTGGGCACTGAATGAATTTAGAAGGACCATGTCACACCATTGCCGAAAACAGCCAAAATTGCTGAAATCAATCATTGCAGGACAAAATCAGAACCAACTGACCACAGAACCCCAGCCCCAGCCTGTCACAACCCCACCAAATGTATGGGGTTCTGATAGGGTCATTCTAAGTTCCTCTTTATGAATACATAAAGAAGTAATTTGTATCTAGAACAATCACATGAAATGTAATGATAATGTAATGCATGGGGCAGCACAGTGGTTCAGTGGTTAGCACTCTGGCCTTCCCAGCACTGGGTTCCAGGTTCCAGGACACTATCTGCATGAAGTTTGCAGGTTCTCCCTGTGTTTGCGTGGGTTTCCTCTGAGTGCTCTGGCTTTCAACCACAATCCAAAAACATGCAGTTAGGTTAATTGGCTACCCCCCAAAAAATTGACCTTGACTGTGAATAATGGCATATGACTGAGGTAGGGACATTGGATTATAAGCCCCTTTGAGGGGCAGTTAGTGGCACGACTGTGGACTTTGTACAGCTCTGTGTAATATGTCGGCGCTATATAAATACTGTGTAATAATAATAATTAATAATAATAATGGCTGCAGCTGGAGAGATCAGGTGCTTTACCCATTTTACTGCTTACATTTTGTAGTTAATGCTGTAGTTAGTTAAAGCTGAACTCCAGTTAATGACACAGTTTAAACACACAAATCTGAATAGTCATATAAGGATTTGCCCAGCCACTTTATCACTGCTAAATAGTTTCTGTGAGCAGTTGCTAGTAATTGAGTTGAGTTATTTAAGTTAGGTTTTGTATAGTACAATTTGAACTTTAGCAAATTTAGCTATGTGTTTGGATTCAAGCACTGCCAAGTAAGTGACTCTAAATTCTCAGAATTAAAAAGAACATGGTGGTATTACGTCCCTGTCTGAGGGAGAAGCAGCAAACGAGTCAGTAATCAGTAGTTCTGTTCATTTATGATGCAGCTATTCACCAAGCTTCAAGATGAAACTCAGATTTGAAAGCTAGCAGGAAAACGCAATCCATAGTTATTACCATGAACCTTGTTATTTTGACAAAAAGTGTCTCCGAATCTAAGGTCTGTCTGCTTTAGCTTTTATAAAGCCACTAGATCCTACCAACACCGACTATACAGGACTCATTTCTGTATGTTTTAGGTTTAGTAAAACAGAAAGAAAGTGAAGACACACAGAGATACAGAACCACCATACAATTAAATATATAAGGGATGGGATATCCCTAGTGTTATAGTATACATTTTATTAACTCACAAGAGCAATATAAGTGTCTTGAACTCAAAGAAAGTACATGAAATGCTTTCATTTAAATGTATTTTACCAGGGTGAAGAACATGCACTGAAAAATCTTGCTTTTCGTACAAAACCAATGGAACAGATGCTTCAGCAGAAAAACACATTCACCCAGCAGCAATTTAACAGAACATTTTGCATCGTTTCTTCTAGAAAGTAAAATCTGGTTATATTCATAAAAACTGTAAGGTTATTTAAATACTTTTTTTAACACTGAATTTTATTGCTAAATTTCAGCCTAAATATGCAATGTCTAAGAATGTATCAATATATAGTCTTTTTTGGTGATTAAAAAAATGAAATAAAAAAGGATAACAGCAAACCTCAATGATAAACAAACCATTAAATAAGCTGCTTTATTGTGTCTGCATTTTGCTATGTGACAATAAATCCAATTTCTAGTCTACAATATGCTAAAAGGCCAACTTGTGATACACTGAGCCTGATTTATTAAAGCTCCCTAAGACTAGAGAAGATAGACTATCATTGGTGAACCTGGGTAGATTGCATGTAGATGCATACAGAATTGAGTGTAGACATGAAGGGTCAAAAAGTGTTCCATTTTTAGGAAGCCTGAGAAATTACCACATGAAGGACTGGTAAAATGCAATATATAAAATGTTTACTTCATATATTCTTTAATGAAAAATTTCCCTTTGTCACTCTGGCTTTTGTTTTGTATCATATAAAAAAGATTTGAAAGAAATTAGGTATATTGTGTGTTCTTTTATCCCTGAGCAGACTAGATAAGGATTTCAAGACCCATGGAGCTCGGGTCAGTGTTGTCACCTTTTTATAGGAGTAGGCAACCTTAGGTGCATTCAAAAAAAATATCTAATCTGATAAAAATGATGTCTGATTTCAGGCTATTTTCATAACCAGTCATTGTAAGCGGGAAAGAAAGAAAATTAAATCTTTAAAGAGATTTTCCGCTTTTAGGCAGACAGTAAAAAGCCTGTTTACACTCCAATAGTCCTGTCAGCAAATGTTGCTTATTTAGTTCTTTCTTTTTTATGGTTAATAAGGATAACTGATTTTTGGTAAAAATGTTCATTAGATGTCCCTCTTAACCTGTGTTTAATTGCATATAAAGAGGTTGCTATTGTAGACATCCTGATTATGTTAACTGTCTGGCTGGTACTGCCTGCTACTGGTTTGCATACTTTTTGACTCCCAGAACAAGCAGGCAGGTCAAAAATGTCAACAGACTTTCTCTGCATTGCTGTAGGTTAGCAACTTAAAAAAGTTTAGCAAATCATATTGTTCGCCCAGCTCAGTGAATAATATAATGCTGTATCGACCTCAACCAACCATAAACAAGCATGTCCATTGCACCTTAAGAAATTTAATGTGAACATTGTTTCATTTTATTTAGATAAATAAGAGGTCAGCAAACTTTTTTGGCTACTAGGCCATTTTAGGAGGTCAAGAAGGCACACTAGGCCGTGCTCTCTCTCGAGTCCCGGGCGGATGGCGCCGCCCCCCACCAGGAACACCCCTGAAGGGAAATCCCTCTCCTCATCAATGCATACGGAGGTGAGGGAATGCCCCTGAAAGGAAATCCCTCTCCTTGGCAATGCATACGGAGGAGAGGGAAGGCCCCTGAAAGGAAATCCCTCTCCTTGGCAATGCATACGGAGGAGAGGGAACGCCCCTGAAAGGAAATCCCTCTCCTCGGCAATGCAAATGGAGGAGAGGGAACGCCCCTGAAAGGAAATCCCTCTCCTCGGCAATGCATACGGAGAAGAGGGAATGTCCCCTTACCACCACATGCGGCTCCGCAGCCGCGGATTGCCATCCATGATTAGGCCCAATCGTTAGGCCGGAAAGGACTACTGGCTAGGCCGTTTCTGGCCTAAAGACCAGTCAATAGTAATTCATTTTTGAAATTGTAGGCAAGTGGAAAGAACACCCCCTACAATGGAGGCTCATCGAATGGGAGGTCAATCAGCCACAGTTCAAGAAACACATAGAAACCGTTAAATCTGAGAAGTAAATCTGAGGTTCTAGCCCAATTAATTTTGAAATTGCTAGACATGATTTTTTAAGCCTAATTAACGGGATATTAGTGTGTATTAAATCCTTCTACAACAAGTATTGCTTGATGTTGTGAAACCTGTGCAATGCCTTTTTCATTTATAATACAGTTCCTTTTTCAGCACAGAAATTGAGAGTGCAGTAAAAAGAGCTCCTTTTTCAGTGTCCCTCTAACTGCTCTCAATTTCTGTGCCAATAGTTGACTAAACATTATAATCTGACAGTAAACTAAATAATGCATTTAATTAATTAAGTGTTTAAATCAATAAGAAGTTTAATTAGTTTTCTATCAGTTACACAGTTGTAACTGTACTCAGAATGTAGCCTGTTCTGCACCAAAAGCCACATAGCTTAAAGACAAAATTTTGTTAAGAGGTAATAATTTGCACTTATAAAACCACAACAATTATTTTTCCACATTGCAATATATATATATATATATATATATATATAGCATATTTAGGCTAAATTGCATAGGTATATATTTGTTTGTGACCTAACAGTTTATATACCAACACAACTACATATCAATTCTTATATCAGTGACATTTTCACAATTTACTTGGAAGGAAAAGAAAAGGCTTGTATGGACTTCTAAGCATCTGCTTTAGTAATACAAAACTAATGTTTTCTTGGTAGGTTCAATTTTGTATTTCTCTCTGTTTCAGTTTTAAGTAAATGCTTCTGTTGAGATAGAGCCAACAGTCATTTGACTTTTTGTATAGTTTCGGGCACATACCATACATGGCATTGATCCATAAATTGTTCTCCAAGTTTCCCCGTGCTGAAAAGCAAGGGCGTGCTTTGTACATCCTAATTCAGAAATTAGTCTAAAATGAACACATGGGAAGCGTGCTTTTTGGTCTGGCATTTGAGTCAAAATGTTTGAAGAAAACAAAACAACAATAATCACAAAATGGATAAGAATAATTAAGGTGCCTACAGAGTTCAATAATATTGTATCTCTGTTTCTTTGGACAAGCTATACCAAAGCCAGTTAGTTAATAATATGCATTAATTGTCTTCAATTCTGCATAGGATGTCAGTTGTAGAAAAGTAAAACACAAATAAATAAGTGTTTGCTAAATTAAAGCAAATAGGAGAGACCTGATGGTTTCTGGTTTCTAAAAAGCAGACCTAAAGGTTTGGTTTGCCTTTGGAAAAATTAGAATTTTAAAGTCTGAAAGGCATCAAACATTAAACTGACATACCTGCATTCTTTTCTATATTAAAGTACTTTTATATTTCACTAAATCGTTAGTCATTTTATGTTATGCTGTCCATAGGTTACATTACTGTTGTCAGTGTGTTACAAATGCACATATCAGAGCTCATATTTCAAAATTTCAATGCTGGGAAATACATCTACTTCCCCTCAGCCACTAGCTACAACTGTGAAAACCGGCTGCTTGGATATTAAAAGCTGTACTCCAGGCACATATAAAACCATTATTAAAACGACCCTATCAGCAGGAGCAGAAAATGCAGTTCCCCGTTAATGAACCTAACCATTGTCCTATCTAGTTGCAAGCCTATTCTTCAGTGTCCTCCAAAATTATGAGCTCAGCTGCTATTGGACACTTCTGAGTGTGCCAAATAGCATGTCCAACACTTGTGATTTTGATGGGAACTGGACACATCTTCTTAAAAGTGATTGGGTGGCTTTACAGCTTTAAGCTGCTTATACACTTGCAATAATTATCGTTGGAAACAAACGACTAACAGGCAATCGTCTGATAATTGTTAACAAAAAAGACGACTGACCAACAACGCCAACGAACGAGGATTGTCGCTGGAAATGAACGACCGTCCTGGCAGATCTGATTGGGTGATGATCGTTCACTATCTATTGTGTGTACGGTCATTCAGTGATCGTGGATTGTTCTGTGATACACTTTCCCCTTTCCATGTCACTTCCTGCATCATTCAAAGGATCGTATCTAGCATGTGTACACTATGGGTGGATTATATTTGAACGATGGTATTGTTACAACATGTACAGAATTGTGCACAATACGATCATTCAAAATATTAGTGCATAATTGTGCATAATCGTAAGTTGTTTGTTTTCTAACAATAAATATTGCAAGTGTGTACCTAGCTTTACAGTCTATAGTAAGCACTGCGGTATTCTGTGGAAAACAAACAGAGGTATCGCCTCTCTGCTCATAGGCTTTCAATATTTCTTTATAAGAAAGGCAGACACTACCAAACAGGGCCAAAAGCAAACCTTTGGGGTCTTCATTGTCAATATAAGCGGTGTAAATGGATGACCATTAGCCAAGTAATATAAGGGCATTTTACAGGATGAGATACTTGGTACATAGTTTTAAAGTTTGTAAGGCAGCATTTAAAAGATATTAAAGCTGTAACTGTAAAGGGAAGCTTTATACCTCATCAGGTTTGGATATTTGGTTATTTTATTTATTCAATATCTGATTTTTCAGCTCAGCTTTTGCAGGATCCCCTAATTGGCATGTACAATCATAATTTAATATTGAATCATAAATCCTCTTTTTTCTGTGAATTCTATGTAATTTGTTTTTGGGATATGGCATTATTAACCTTACTCCACCCAGAGTACCCAGTCATTGGTTATTGTTGTGTAGACAGGAAGAAGCTGCAAGAATTGGAGGGGACCATCGTCACAAAAATATAAAAAAAATTAATAAAAAGAAAATTAAAGTAAGTCAAATACATATTTTATACACATTAGGAAAACCCTAAAGTGATTTTTTTAGTACTTTACAAAACTAAATGCCATGCAGTTTGAATAAAGATTTACTTTACTGAGCCTAAGGCTTGAAAATTTGGCATACAACAATGATTTAATGTTTCTTTTGATTTATACATAAATTATACATTACCTTGTGCAATCTAGCACCCGCATTAAATATAGCTTGACCTAATGAAGAAACACCCATCCTTAAACACAATATGTGGCAATAATGATTGCAATTCTTTTTGTGTGTAATATTATCCACAGAATATTTAAATTTTCATCATAAATAGTCTGTAATCAAGACATTTCTGCTGGCAACATGCAGGGAAACCAACAGATCAATTTTTAAGTTTAGTTATTTGCAAAGATTTATATACCCACTATAAGACAGGGCTGACTGTTAAAGGAGTACCGGTAGTATAGTTTGTCTGCATTACTGATAGATTAAAACAGCATATAAAAAAAAAAATATATATATATATATATATATATATCAATATATATATATATATATATCAATATATATATAAATAGACACCAACACTCTAACATTTGGACCCGAGAAGTAAGCTGCCATTTCTGTACTGGTTCTGAAAAACACAACTTGCCTGGTCCGTGTCCTTTTATTTTAGGCTTGTAATATGCCATGCCATCATTCAGAATTCACAGACATTGCATTTGACATGAAAATGACCTCTTTCTTCAACTTCACTTCACCTTCCTTGGATGTATAAACCCCTATTTGCTTAAAGATACCCATACCTGTATCTGCATCCACTCGCAATATTTGCTATCCACCAATTGTTTCCAATAAATTCAGGCAGGAAAATGAGCCTATGTTTATCACATATAACATATAACATTAAACTTATAACATTCATATAGTTCCTATAACATACAGTAAATAGTCGAATATAATTTAAACTTTTGTAAGTAAAGGTTACATATGTGCACGGTGTATCAAAGGTTCTACTCTTTCTCATTTTGTTACCCTGTCTTTGAAATATGAAAGGAATAAGCTGATTTTTCTTCCTTTCAGACAAACCAGGCAGCTATTGTTGAACATTAATAGCTAATCATTCAAGTACATAGCAAGTCAGCAACCAATGGAAATAATAACTTATTTTTTCCTTCCTTTGAAAAACACAATCTAGTGCAAGTTAGGTCACATGAAAACAACCATTTACTCATACTGAGACAGCTACAGCCTGCAAAGAAGAAATTCCTACTTGGTAAGCATGAAAAAGATGGAAACACAAAACAAGGCTTGTCCATGTTCACTGCTTATTCTGGGACAGCAGCCTATAGCCTAGTAATACATTTTTGGTGGGTAGTTTTACAATAAACTACCCCAAAGTTTTTTTTTTTTAACTCCATACTAGATTGGAGAGAATAAAGCTGAACTGATGTTTCTCAACCAGGGTTCTGTTGAACCCTAGGGTTCCTTCAGGGTTTGCTGGAGGTTCCTTGAGAAAAAAGCAATTTGTATCTCCCAGGTCAGTTTAATAGATACCAATGATCTTTTTGGCTATCTGTAAGGGTGGCAGCCTTCCCACTGGACAGCAATGTAAATTGCTGAGGAATTTTTCCAACTGACCCCCACTGTAAAATAGTGTTGTGTGCTGTGGATATAGTAATTAAAACTGGGGTTCCCTGAACACCTGAAAGTTTTTCAAGGGTTAACACATGTTAAAAAGGTTGAGAAACACTGGGTTTAACTTTGTACATTTGTTTATTACAAGGTACTATAGTTATAGTATAACTATAGTATAACTATAGTTATAGTTTATTACAAGGTAAACATAGTTTATATCAAGGTACATTTTTGGCATAATGTAATATTTCTCATTTATCAACAAATGGCATCTACTTATAATAAACCTAAAAGTATTTACCTCCGATGACTGCCTTTAACTTATAAATTAAGGAGAATTTCCTTGTCATTTGTTGTAGACTTTACTGACAGAGGGAAAGTTCAAATAGCTGATAGCTATAAAAAGAGGCAGATTATTTGAGACAGCCTTAAATGTTAGTCATGTAAAACAAAATTGTTTATTTACTTTAAAGCCACTTACATTACTCATTATAAAAGCACAAACCCACATTTTGCCAAGTGTTGACAGGAGGCCAGAGACTACATCCAAAAAGCAGCCATAGTGATTAGGTACGTTCTCAAAACATCAAATGTAATCACTTTGTCAAAGGTTGATCCCACCTGTACAGATGTTGGGCAGCATTCGTTTTTTGAAATATAAAATTAGTTCTTGTGTTAATTATGGAAAGAAAGAGGTGCAGAAAAGTGATTACGTTTGATGATAACACCTACTGTTTGCCACACAGGTCTACCTATTCAGTATACTGGCAGCTCACAGTCGGTTCATCTTGGTGGAAGGTGAAGGAAAGAAGAAGAAAAGTGGAAGGAAAGTTGCTTAACAAAGTGCTGGTTTTCAAGACATGGAAGACTGTTAATCTCTGCTGGTAAATATATAATTTTGCTTGCCTGTTTGCACTATTCTCTTTCACCTTCTTCTAGCAGTCACCTTCTTCTGGCAGCATTTTATCCTCTCAGCATTTCAAACATTCCACCCCAGAATCAACTCTCCTATTCTCATCAAACATTTGTTTCGCTGCTCCTGAGGAAAGAACAACACATATTCCTCTTGGGCCATTAGGTCCAGCCCTCTAATTTATGAATTCCTCCATAAAATAAACCATTCAACACAGAAGTGTGTTGGTTTATGCCAATAAGAAGAGAAAGCTGATGGGAGAACACACAGGTTTATTGCTTCTGACACATGTTATGGATCCACAGGGCATGTGCACTAAAAGACTGGGCCTAGCAATATTA
>NC_092859.1:104841719-104849424 GCF_032062135.1 Pyxicephalus adspersus
CCCCTGAAAATAAGACCTAGGGCATATTTTGGCACTTCAAAAAATATAAGACAGTGCCTTATAATCGGGGAAACAGGGTATTTAGATCAGAGCTGTCCCCCTGGTGGCCCATGGAAACCTCCTTGGCAACCTGTAGATCCCACCTGGAACTAGAATGCTGGATGCCCAGGCACAGTGACTATAATAAGTTTGTTACTCTGTGTTACCTTGTTGTCTAAGAATGAGCCTCGGTCAACAAAGTTCCAGACCATGTAATCATCAGACGATAATAGAGTTCTCCTTGAGGTTTGTTAACCAACCCGACAGAAACATCTGTCATTCAGCCTTGAACAGATATTGACAGAAGCATGTGAAGATGGCACGCTCTGAGGTCACAGAGTAGTACAACTTAAAAAACACAAAAAGTTGCAGAAAAAATAACTGAAAATTTTATATCTTTGCCTTATTTATTTAAAAAAAATGACCAGGGTATTTAAAAAAAGTAAAAAATTACATAAAGAGGCAAATCAAACATAGAGTTATTGAAAAGTAAACTGAATCACATAAGCTGCTAAATCTACTCTGGGCATCAATGACCTCTGGTCATAAAAACAGTTACAAATTTAGACAGAGCGGGTCTTTACTGTTCTTTAAATGATGAAAGCTTTACATCCTTAAGTAATTTTGCAGGCTAATACTTTTGAAATGGTTTCAAAACTGATTTCTCTGAAATAAAGGTTGAAAGTTGCAATTGGTACTATAATGTAACAGTTATATATAATAAAGTACTAAACTCCTACAATATTTTCTCTGGAGTAAAGTAGCAATTGCCCTCCGTAGACCTAATGTAGCCTCCTGAAGATTAATTTCATGTGTTTGGCATGGCTGCTTTACTATATTTTTGGGCCTTTGGTCTTCAGGTACAAAATGTCAAGCTGCTTGTACTCAGCAATTTGTTCAGTGCTTTGCAGTAATATCTATATAATGTGTAGGGAACTAGATGTGCTTTCATGGACATAGCTGTAATCATTAATAAAGTTTAGGGGGCTTTTTGTCCACAGGTCATCAGTAAAGTATACAGCTTGTAAAATATGTAGCTGTCTGTAGTTATCCTGAAATTTTGCATTTCTGGGGATTGGCACCTTCATGCAAGCATGCAATGACCAGCTTAGTGGAAACATCTATTATGTTCTTTGCTAAAATACCCTTGGAGACTACAGGGATTGAAGCACATTCAAACAGATCAATTTGTATGTTTTGTCCTTCAGTTTTTTTAGGTCACTTCAGGCTGGGTCTTCATGGACGTTTTTAAAAACGCATATAAACATTCCTACTGCGTTTATATGCGTTTTTTTTTTTTTGCACTTTTATTAGCTTTTTAAAGCTTGCTTATAAAATGCTGGAAACCGTCCATACTGTGTTTTCTAGCGTTTTTAACGCGTTTACATTTCAAGTGCTTATAAATGCGGGAAAACGCAGGAAATCACCCCATTGAAATCAACAGAAGAATTTTCTCATGTTTTTGGGTGTTTTCTAGTATTACCCCGCATTTTAATTTTGTAAACGTTGCAAGCAACGTTATAGATAATTCTCATGAACGTGCCTCCAGCAAACATCCTGGTGTAGATTAGCTCATTGGAACGCATTCGGATTTCAAACATTTGTTTTTAAAGCCTCAGGTTAAACGCTGGGGAAAACGTCCGTGTACATTAAGCCTTAAAAAGACAATATTCATAATTTGGACAAAGTAGGATTCTGGTCTTTATTTCTATATGCAAATATTACTTATGAAATGAAAAACTAATAAAATTGAGGAATTACAATGTTGAAATGTGACATGGAGGGTTCATAGGAATACAGACAAAACAGGTTACAATTTATTACAATCATTTTATTCTCCCTCATACATTTATACTACTCTTGACCTCCATAAAAGGCTTGCAGGAGATTTCCATAGACACTCTTTACAATAGCGGAAGGAGCTGTGGACTTGGCTATATCAGACTGCAGTGTTATTAGTGATATGATTATGGAAATGAAGTCTCCACAAGATAATGCTTTGGATGCAGCTTATACCAGTAAAATATCATCATTCCCTTCCAAGTTAAACTGTAATATTAAAGGCCTTTCTAGTACTTTATTTTTTATTTCTTCAGACAGTCTTCATTTCCTTCATTTAGTTTCATCAAGATAATTGCATCTAATGTATTGTGTTTTCTAACTAAGATCTCTGCTGCCATCTATAGAACTTTCATGAAATGGGCAGAATAAGAACCAGCAGAACAGAGATATCATGAACACTAAATAAATGGCTATGGATTTTGTGTGCAGCCAAATGGGATAATTTGAAGACAAGGCCATACATATGCTTTGTGCAAATGCTAAAAGTTGGAGAGTTGCTCCAGTAGAGGAGGGTCCATTAGGGGAAAAGGAACCACAGGTACATACAGCCCCCACAAAATATACTATTTGAAATCTCACTCCAGACAGAACTATTTTTCAACTCTTTCAAAGGGTTAGAACTTTTGCTTTTTTAGCATGAATATGCCTTGAGGGATTATTTTCTTTAATTTCCTTTGTGATTGCTAGAACATGTAGTGGAAAACATATCGGGGGATCTGCCCAATGAGGGACAAAAGTAGCAAGATAAAACTCCATGTGGTTCTAAACCTTTATATGTCAGGACTAAGATTAAAAAAACAAATGTTGTAATTTAGCCTAATGTATACCGACTAGCACTGTACAAATAATAAACCAAACTTACTTATTTCTACAAATACCTTAAGTAGTAACTCTGCGACTTCTTCCTAGGAACAATTATTCCTAAACTTTTCATATGTATCACATGGTTTGTTTCACCAATGATAAAAGTTTTATTTTGGATATAACTTGGCTTTGCTACCAATACTGGATTGATATATTAGGATCAAGCAAGGAGTACACCCTGTAAACATTTCTGCCAGTTAAAGGTTATGGAATCTAGAGAAGCTTGCTATTTAAAGTTCATGACAGGTACATTTTAATCCACTTCCCTGTAATACACAAATGTGAATGTACATATTGATAAACACAACGTCCATGCCTGGTTTACATTTTGCCTTGCAGCATCTCACACTTTACTGCACTGCATGCATTACTGCAAGAATTGTACAAACGTTGGTGCACTCTGGTGCAATTCAGAATTAAAAAAACCCTGACACACTGTAACTAGGCCTGCAGTTCATCACACTTCATATACTGTGAGTTACAATAGGAATGTAAGCAAAGAAAAATGCATGCACTTCATTTGTGCACTGCAGTGTATAAACCTATTCATAAGAATGGGCTGCCTGTCTCCAATGCATAGCAGAGCATAGCAGAAATCGTATATGTGTGGTTGCATAAATGTGCACCAAACCTCAAGGACAGTTTGAAAAAGAAATTAGAGCTCTCCAAGGAGAGAATACACTTTCATCATTGAATCTGGGTAATCCAGCAAACCTGGAATGGATCTGGTCCAGGATTGAAAACATTTGCTAACTAATAGCAAATTACTTTTAGGAAATCCATTCCAGGTTTGCTGGATCACCCAGCTTCACTGATGAAAGTGTATCCTCTTCAACCTTGAAGAGCTTTAATAAATCAGGCCGTATATGTTCATCGTCTCCAAATTCCATTGTGAATGTATTAATCCGACATTAAGCATTCACCTTGAAATATGTGAACTAAAGAAACATAGCACCCATAGTTATAATTTCACATCTTGTGTGAACCAGTCCCATAAATATCTTTTTGTAGTGAACATGACAAATAAGCATCTTGATGTTTTATAACGGTAAACACATAAATGCTAAATAATATTTTTCTTGATGAAAACATGACAATTTACTGCTAGTCATTTTATAATAATAACAATAAAAATCAGAAAAATGACAGAGAGACAATTAATGTTTCAAGGAGAAATGTTATTAAAATGTAATTTGCCTCCTGCAGAAATGCGGAAATGTTGTTTACAACTAATGTCAGATGAGAGACTATATTTTCAGCTATTCAGTCTGGAATAATTGTTAGGTAAACAGAAAAAGACAACTATGCATTTCAGGAAACAGGATATTGTGTACAAAGTACACAGAGGAAAACCTAACTGACCATCTCAGCCATGAAATAATCATTACAGGCTCTTTGCAGTATATTGGGACACAATGAAGTGTGAAGCAATCTGCAGAAACACATTGAATGGAAATGTAGCGCATACAACTATATCTCAGAAGAACCCTACAAAGCAGAAGATAACCTATGTGTATTCATATTTTCTCAGGAGGCGTTTCACAACATTTCTAGAAAGGTGCAATCATGCTGCTAAACTGACTCATAGAAAGTAGCATCTTGTGTAACAATACCCAGGGTAGGGCCATTTTCCCCTCGGCTCTAACTAATAAAATGTTAAGAGTGGGCCGGCATGTTAAGCATTTAGGTCCCCTACTTTATATTTTGCCAAAGGCCTTGTCCATCCATGAATAAGGAACCCCCCAAACTGCTAGTACTGTAAACTGTAATACCAACTATGGCTACAAGACAATATAAAAGAAATTTAAAATATATAGAACAGTGTGTTTTAGGAAGATATGTACAGTCATTTTTATTTACTGCTTTTGTAATGTTCATCAACTTGAGCAGACTGGGAGAATACCTTTGTAATGAGCCATGATTGCAATGTATAAAATTTTTCCAAAATCAAATGGCCAAAAATGACCCTTTTAATGATTGTCCTTTTAATGCCCCAACATCACGTATTGACCTTTCCTTCCTTTCACTGCCTATTAGTACCTGGTACTTCCAGGTATGGAGGAGCATGTAACAACACAGAGTCAATCACCAAGCACCAGCATTGTCAAGACATGATGTCAGTACATTATAGCTTACTTACGGTATTTCCCTGAATGGGCAGTACAGGTTCACGTTAAACACAGGCTTACTTAAAATGTATTTAACCCCTCAAAAAAAAACTATAAGTAGTACATACAATACAATGGATTCTAAACATTACACAAATTGCACCACAATAGACCAGTAAGGTATAATTTTCCATAAAGTCATATTATAACCAAAGGTTATCAAAATATTCAAGGAAATTCATTATTAATGAATAAAGCCCAAATTAAAAACTGTTAGGGCCACATCTACATTAGTCCATTTAATATTATGGTCTATTCATATATTATTTATCCATTTGTTTTTATTTTTGAATTTTTCTTGTTAGGCTGGATCTTCTCCACTACCCTTTCACCTTGTCTATCCCATAAAATATTGCTTTAGTGCTGTTCCTTTTGTGAGAATCCCTTCAGTGTCATGAAACACTGTTGCTCTTAATAACCTTTCCTCATTTTATTAAGATGTATTTATTTGTCATTTTCAGGTTGTACACCCTGTATATCCTTGAGGGTTGCCCAGCTGTTTATGTATTGAGGACATATTGTACATTGTTGTACTCCTACAGTCTATGGCAGTATGGTATTTCATTTATTTTTTTACCCAGTATCCCTTTTTTATTATTATTATTTATTTATTTATTTTTACTAATGGTTTAGTTCCCTCATAGGGGGGCTGAATAATGCTCTCCAAGACTGAAAAGGATACACCTGGACCAGATCTATTCTAGCTTTGCTGGATCACCCAGCTTCACTAATGAAAGTGTATCCTCACCAGCCTTGAGGAGCTTTAATAAATCAGGCTCATAGTCTCAGGCGGAGTTTCCTTTTTTAAATTTCCATGTATCTCTTCTAGGTAATCAGTTTTATTTATATATTATCACTATAATATTATATATTATTACCTCCCTTTTATCTGCCTGCCTTGTAATTGTCTCCTTCTTTAATTGTTTTATGCCCTTCCTAATTTCATCTTCTTTCTGCTATGTTGGTTTTATCTATATACATGGTACATTTATTACATATAGTTTTAGAAGTGTATCATAAGCCAAAAAATAATTTCCTGGTTTCCTGTCTTACCAGTGGCCTGAACTTTTTTAAAATCCCCATCCTACCATTCTTTTTTTCTTTTGGCTCTATTTTTGTCTACTGCACCCCTTTTTGTTGTAATTATCTTTCCCATCCCTACCAATGTTACCAGTTCTCTGGTGGTTGTCATCCGTCTCTCCCCCTTCCCCTTTGACTCCTTTCGTCACTGTGGTCCACTGTGTTGGAACATATGGCAGAAGTTCAATACTCTCTATTCTTTCATTCTCTGCTTTGTGGTGCATATCTGTTATATTGTTGCTATTTCTAATTCCTGGATGTTTATCCATGTGTCAGGGTTTCCAAATCAAAGATCTAACATTATTCTTCACTTCCCTCTGGATGAGTTTTTTCTTACTTTTAAATCCTGTTTTTCATTCAGTGCAGTACCCTTTATAGGTGTGACCCAGATCTATTACATTGGAATGTTTATAGCTTTTTTACTTTTATATGTAATATTTTTTTTCTAACATATATTGCAGATTGTCTCTAATGTAACAGCTGTGAGCAGCAAACAGTTACTCCATTGCACTGAATTCAATGAAGAGCTTCTGATCTACATTTTAGAGAAATTACAGTATGTTTATTTTCCATTTTTTAAAACCTGTCCGCCAGGGAAGTAATGTTATAAACGTGGTGATCAGTTAAATCCCGTAAAGCTGTAAGCTAACTCTAGAGTGTTCATTGTGATTATCCTTGTCATTCCTTGACACCCAGAGGGGTCAGGAATGGCTTGTTTTATTTATTTTTTGTTTTTACTAATCTTTTTCTTTATGAATATGGTACCACCATCCATAATCCAGGCACAGGCGCATTTTATTATATCAAACTGACTAAAGAAAAAGATTTCACTTAACCATTTTATACTTTAACCAAAATAACAAAGAGTAAATCATCTTTCATCAAAGCTAACAAATATTAACAAGCCATTACAGGTTCTATAGATGCTGCATACCTTGCACTCACTTAGTGAAGAGAACAATGCAGGTATTCTTTCCTTTATATGTTGCTGTTTGCCTTCTCTTTCACTCTATTCTTTGTGGAGTAAATTTGCATTTTCATTATTGTAGCATCACAGTTGGCTAGCCATTGTTCACAGTCTTCTTCATGTTTTATCACATGCAGTTTTTATTTTACCACCTTTATAATTTTCCCCCTTTGCCTTGTAGTTTGTTTAACCTTTCCTACCTATCAAATATTTTATTTATTCATGTATTTTTTTTTAAATAAAGCACTGCCCTACAACAGGAACATGCAAACATTTCTTTGTATCATGAACTACACTGGGGAACAATTTTTTTGTTGACTTAAATTTTTAAGCTTATTTACACTAAAATAGGTATGCTGATTCTGAAAGTGCAATTAGTTTTCTTCTATCACATCAGTTTTTTACTCTACAGCCTATTTTGATGCGAATACTGTAGCATGGATTTGTATAGGTCATTCATTTACACGCAAGACAGTGTGGTCAGAGGTTGTGCGCTGCTCTATGTAGTGAATAAGCAAAATTTATTTTTCTACTTACACACGTATTTCCTTTCTTTCAGATCATGTCTGGCTCTGCTGTTTCTCGTCGTAAGTGCCTAAACAAGCCCGATTCATTTTGTTACATCTGTGGCAGTTTCACCATTCCCAGTCAAAGGGCGAACATCAGCACATTTGAAGAGCAATCCTATTTGGCATATTTCAAAGTTGAACTTGGAGATCGAGATTAGTCTTGGGCCCCACATAAG
>NC_092859.1:104850694-104894287 GCF_032062135.1 Pyxicephalus adspersus
AAAAAAAATGTCATGGAGTAACAATAAATTCTTTGTATGAACAACAGACATTTAAATAAACAGTACATACATACATTGTATGTAAAATTTGTATGTTTTTTGACAAAAATGGAGGGTAACCTGTATCGTAATAACTGGATGTGATAGCAAAAAACTGGGGTTATTTCTGGATTCACCACCCCAAAATTAGTAAAAAAACATAAAGTGTAATATCTAACTCAAGAAAAATGCATTCCCCAGTGTTATGAATTCACATACCAATATCCATGATATTTCAGATTATAAATGATCCTTCTCAAACCAGGAATAGCCAAAGTAGCCAAACTTTGGAATATAATCATAATCAAAAAAACATTTCAGTCAAGGAACAAGGAACGTTTTTTTGTAAAAAAAAAAAAATGTGGTGTATTTACACCAAGTAACACCCTGTTAATTAAAATCATTTTAGGTGACCTTGCACCCAATAAGCATCTAGTTTTGGAAAAGGGAGAGATAAAAGCATACCTCCCAACTTTTGGAGCTAGGGAAGAGGGACAACTTTTTAGCTTAAGTATGTTGACAGCTAACACCCCTGGTACGCATTTCATAATTTAGCTTTTCAAAGCAACAAATAATACGAAAAGGTTAGTAATACTTTTTCACCTACTTTTTAGAACTTCTTTATATAAACAGTTTTTAAAAATATGGTTATACTAAGTTGATCTCTCAACTTGGATTTTTCAAATATTCAATATATTTATTTTAATACAATACCACATATAACTTTTTACATAACCACACCAATACCACATATACCATCTTTTATAACCACACTATACACTGATAAAATGAAAAAAAGAAAGAAAAAAATATATACAACCCTCTGTGTTATTGTACATGGTACATTTCTAGATTACTTACTTCATATCTTAAGTATTAAAAGTTAAATTTAAGCATCCCCAAAAACTGGAGAGGCTCATAAGAGCCCGACCCCCCTCCACACATACACACACTCACACACACACACTTATAGTGGATTCTCCATGTAAAATAACCATATCTCCATTCACATCATTTCAAAACTATTTGTCTGCCTACTGTGACCAAATTTAAAAAAAAAAACATACCATTATAACCAAAATTTTTATTTGATCCCAATTCCTCCACCCTTGAAGGACATCTACCTGTGCATTATACCAGAGTGTAAATCCTGAGGTGTGGAGAATTCATACCCTAATACCCTGTAAATAATTTGACAACAACCGGTAAAAGATCTGTTCCCACTTCTTTGCCCTGCACTGGTGCACTGGCACTAGAATTGGTCCGGTATAGTTGCAAGGAGTTTCCCAACTTGTCAGAGTCTTTTTTAAGCCCATGAAATCCCTCTTTTACCTATTTTTTGAAAATTTTTTTATTGTTTTCATGAAAATTCAGGCAAAGCATAATTGGCCACTTTTGCTCATCTCTATAGTTTATTACAAACTCCACATCCCCTTTATACAAGGCCAGCTGTGAGGCAGCTTGATCAAAATCCATATTCACTGACCTGACATAAATCATTAGAAAAAGAGAGTCTGATGTGAAACTTGCAATAACAATTAAATAAGTAACCTAAAGAAACACTACATAGCTCATATTATAATATTAACTCCTGTTAGGGCAACAACTAACTTTTAACATAAAAAATCTAACGTGACTCCAAACAGCTCCAACTGAATGTACATAAGATGACCATCAGAAATACCAATTAAGGTAAGAATAAAAATGTTAGGTTTTAGGGAGTATACGATGCTTGCATCCCTGATGCTAGTAGAGAGTGCTGCTGAGCTATCAGGGGAAATATGTTATTATCTGAAGCAATCAGCAACATGATGGAGGAATGAAGTACCATCAGATGGCTAAATGCTAAAAATCAACTGATTTCCCTTGTTAAATATTGATTTTTATAATAACAATACTAATGATAAGCACACACTTACAACTAATGTCACCTAAAATTATTGTTCACGATCAATTCAGGTGATAGTTTAGGAACAGTGAATGCACATATAAGCTGCTCAGTTCACAGCCCTGTTCTTTTCTATGATGAGGAAAGGGAGGAGGACAAGAGTAAGATGACCTGCTGTAATGGTATACAATTATATAGCAATAGCTGGCTAAGGATCATTTTAATCCGGTCTGGTGGATCGCTAACAACGTGCGACATCAGTGGGCACCTGTACATACTCCATATAATTGTGTCTAGTGTTTACCAACTTAAATACATTGTGCTTTTCTTTAACAAAAGCATTGTAAAGCATTGATAGTGTCACACATAGCAGAAAGTGTCATAAGTAGCAGAGTAGCCTGCAAGCAAATTTTAGAAGCCAAGGTTTACAGAGAAATAGATAATACAATTATATAACGTGTTGGAAGCTGTAAAGCTGACGAATTGATGGTTTCAGTTGTTCCTGTTCTAGACAGAAAAGCCATTTAACAACATTGCTAACAAAGTTTGCTGGACATTTGCAGATGCCTTTGTGTGTATACACTTCCTTATACTATTTTGAATGAGGGAATGCTATATATTGTAACAGGTAGTACAGTAATAGCAGCAGCTTTATCCACTTATGTTACAATACAATCTGAATCTGACTACACATGATATGTCATGCATTTTAGATTAACTCATTGCACAAATTTGAATTTTGGCAATTACCTGTTCACTATCCCTTTGTTCCAGTTGAGTGCACATTGATATTTATTGCCCTGTTAACCTACTCCTCCGCAGGTTCCCCTCCCCTACTGCATCAGTCTATTCATATTCAGGGCCCAAAGCACTACTTTTTAAACATCCGGCATGTTCACTTAAGATGCTGGTCACGTGCCCAAATTCCAAATGCCAAATCATAGGTGCTTTGAGAAATAATCCAGAGAACTGAGCCAGGAATTGGAACATGTTTTGAAGTGCCACTACACTCTGCAATTCCCATCTCATGTCTTGAATGTATTTTCACAAACTTCCACCTGAAATCCAACACAACCCTTGCTGCAGCCATCCTGAACTGCCTTTTCACCAAGTCACCTCTCTGACTTTGATTCATCCTATGCCACACCTGGAACTCACTACAACCCATACTACACATATCGCTGGACACACTTATAACCTGTATTTTCCAAGCTCTGCAACCTCACCCACCTTGACAACTCACCATTTACTCTTATTGATCACAACCTCCTCACCTTCACCCTTTCTAATCATTGTCCCCCATTGCCACATCCCTGCTCCTCCAATGACCCACTAATGACTTCCTCCTCTTGAAACCCATCTTTTCAAACTTTCTTACCTGTCTTCTATTGTGTCCTAAAACCAGTATTTCCCACTATTCCATATCTCTTTCTTTCCTATTGTGTAATACTTCCCCCGCCTCTTAGATTGTAAGTTCTTTGGGGAATGGTCCTCTCCTTGTCCTATGTCACTGTCTGTATCTGTACTTTGCTACTCCTATTTAATGTACATCACTGTGTAAAATCTTGGTGCTATATAAATACTGGTATTGTTATTATTATTTTTATCATTAATATTATTAATAATAATAACAGCATTAGTTCAATATACCGGCCATCCACCTCCCTTCCATCTGCACAGTCACAGAACAAAAAATGTGACTTTATCTTAGAATAAATTCAGTAAAAATTACTGGTGATTGGCAAAAATGTAGGATCTATATAATTTAATAGTGTAAATAACCAATAAAAATGCTTAGCTTGGTAAATAGCTCATCTATCCCCATATTGTTTCATACAATGGCAGGCTGTTGAATTTTAAATATTTTGGTTTAACTACAGAAATTTCATATTTGATAATTGCTAATCTGATGCAGAGATAAAAATGTCTGCATAAAAATTGTGTGTTAGGATCTAGCAAAAAATAATGAATACTTAGGATAACATTACTATTAACCAATGCTTTATCCCTTATTTGATCTTTCAAAAATGAGCCATTAAAGTTAGAGTAAAATACTTTCTGTTATATATTTTATTTTTTTTTTAATATTTATTTTTGCACTAACAGTTAAAATTGGAAGACACCCTTTTGGAATGTTCTAAACAGTACTGAAACAGAAATGTTAAGCAAAACCTTTGTGAAAAATGCAACATCTATTCACCCAGCAGTAACACAGTATTATTACTATTTGTTTCCAGCACAAAAATCTTTACAGATTTCTAGGTCCTAGGTTCTAGCACATTTTAAAAAATCAATAAATAACTACATATTAACTTACTGTAATGTGTAATTACTGTACTGTGTATAGCATGTGCATTATGTTGAGAAAAGTTAACCACAGACAGTTTTCAAAACATACATGGGGACTGTTTACTGACAGAATTTATATTTCTGTTTATTAGGTTCTGAGATTTACACACCCTTCTAGAATGTACACATATTTTTTTAACTTCAGTTCAGCAGTACAGCTCTGCTCCTTGTCCCTAAGCATGATGTGTGGACAGTGAACAAGCAGAACAACACTCAAAAGATCATCTCTCCTCTCTCTTCCTGTCAACACAACGCTTGTCAGCACCTATGCATGCACTGGCTGGTCCTTTTTTACTGCGTCTCTTTTTCCCAGTTTGCATCTTTCTAAATAGGGGATCACAATAGATTAAAATCAAGTCCATCTTAAGAGTTACACTTGTTGAAATTCACAATATTTATAATATTTTCTATGTTTATATAACATAAAAATTACTGTGTTAGTGTTATAGATTTTTTTTTCTATTTGAATGACATTTTATACAAAATAAGTTAGGCTGTTGAGTTGAAAAAAAGGAAAAGTTAAACAAGCATGTCAGCACATTCTATCTAAGGAAAAAACGTAATGGAAATGTTAAAACCTCATGTAACGGTTTTAATTTCTCTCCTACCTCTTGTTCTGTTGGACACCCATCACATGGTCACATGAACAAGATGTGAAGACATTTCCCAACAGTTCCCAAGTTGGAACACAGACTTGAAATTTGTTTTGTCTCTGGAATATTTAACTTTCTGTTCTGTTTGACATCTGTCAAAATAAACAGGAAGTGAGCTAAACTCTTACCGATTGGAACATAAAATTTAATAAAAACTCATCATAGGTTCTGAACCTTTGACACACAATATACAAAGTAGGAGAGTCACTCAGCATTTATTGGCCGCATCCCAAGGCTAAATCTGATTAAAATCAAGAACAAACCAGACTTTATATGGATCAGTAGTGGCACTACACCAACATACTTGGACTATGATAAAAACAATAGCACAAAATATCATTAAAATGCAGTTAGACATATTTAAAATATATCCAACACATACTTTTTCAGTAGTTTTGCCTTCCAGAATTAGATAAGGGCATTAACTCCGTTCTTTACCTAAAGTCCACAATCCAAACCTAAAACTGAAAGTTTAGGCTTAAAGTGTTTTATGTATGTTTTAAAACATTGAATTGCACAGAGACTGCACAGTACAACTGTTACTGATGGAATCCTAAGTATGAAGTTGAGTTTCCTAAAATGCATTAATGGCCATCATTTTGCAGTTTCCCCTAATCTGGTGATCACTGTTATTTCTGATCATTTGAAATTCAGTTTACACGCCAGGATAGACTAGAATGTTTAGAATTGCAGTTTTAAAGCATGTTTTAAATCCCTTAAACCCATCTCTGTGGAAAGCAGATATCTGTAGATACTCAATAGGAATTACCCACATGATTTAAATGGGAACATGGACACCCACAGAGGGACCCTCTTTCTCTGTAACAAAGTGTGGAAGGCTCAGGATCTGGCAGGAAGGTCAGAACCAAACAAGCCACAATTATTTCCATTTTCACATTACTTTAATCTGTTGATAATGCATTTCTTTTCATCTGATTTATAGTACAGAAATGTACAATAATGTACTTTGTAGCACAAAAAAAGTCTGTTTCCAGAACATTCAATAAATGCAATACTGTTAACAAAAGCTACATTATTAGAAAAAAGATTGTTCTGTGTTGTAAAATCCTCAACAAAAGAGTGAAATTTTGTAGCTTAGCAATAAAAATTAAGTCACCGACTGTTTTTACCTGTGGTGTAGTTTTCATAGAATATTGCAGAAGTGGTAAATTTCTAGAAATCTGTATGCTTAACTCACAGCGTTCCTTACTTGATTAAAAATTGGCAAACAATCAAAAAAATGTACATGTCAGAAATGATATTTAGTACTACCAAAATTGTAATTATTGGGCAGATTTATAAAAAAAAAAGTATGACCATTAGAAGGCAACAATGTTGCAAGGACTGTACTTTAAATAAATGATATTTTATTATCCTAGTTAGAGATTATCCTAATTAGAGATCTATTATGTTGTTTGTTTGCAGAACAATAAGCTATTGTAAATGACTCAATTATTATTATTATTATTATTATTATTATTATTATTAATAAACAGGATTTATATAGTGCCAACATATTACGCAGCACTGTACATTAAATAGGGGTAGCAAATGACAGACTGTTACAGACAGTGACACAGGATGAGGAGAGGACCCTGCCCCGAAGAGCTTACAATCAAAGAATGTGGGTGCTATGGGGAGAGCACATTGAAAACTACCTAGCAGCCCCACAATGTAACAAACGACAACAAAGACCCCAAAGAGGTTGTAAATGCATACACCAAATTGTAATGGGGCCAGTGACTAAAATTCTAAAAACAGATATATACTAAATGTGGAAGATATTTGGCATATTTGGCTCAGTTTCACATTGGGAGGCGATTAATGGGCCTGGGTAGGGCTGTAAATAAGTGCTGCATCTATGCAGCTTTTTATCTGAAATCTAGACTCAGAGTGACCTGGAGGGAATGGACATTAATAAATGGATGTCTTTGGGACCCAGAGAGAAAGCCATATGGATATTTTTGTTATTTTTGTGAATAAAAGTGGGCAGAGTGCCCTGAAATTAAACTGTAGCCTGAATACCTCTTTGCAGTAAGTGTGTTTGATGCTAATCTTCCACAATGTGTGTATATATATATATATATATATATATATATATATAGTGTTAAAACCAGAAATTTTTTTAAGCCGGGTGGAATGAAATTGTAGGTGGGAGGCAGCCCCTGTATTGTGACTAAACTCATCAGCAACCACCCTAAAACAGCCAGGTGGTTACTGATAAGTGCCGGGTGGTGCACCTAGCTAACAGGGGCTGGGGAGAACACTGATATATATGAATGTTAGCATGCGCTTCACAACATGGGTCTAATGTACTCTGCCTCTGGTTTGATTACGTCCCTTTGGTGATAGAGGGACTGATTGGGAGGTATGCCAATCTAACCCAACTATACTTCCCTATGTGGCTTTGTGGCATTTGCCTCAACACAGGATGCCGATGCAGCATAAGCTACAGCATGCTATTTAGGTAAAGCGTGGGGGTGCAGGGCAAAGGAGGACAGGCCTGTCTTTGGACTGGGATTTCGGATAGCTGTGGTTAATATTATAGTGCACGTCTTTTCTAGATGCTTTCTTTATGTGCATACATTTTCTTTAAATATTTTGATGTTTAATATACCTCTATGTATATATGACTTTTTATAGCCATTTCTTGACAAATACGGAAGTATCTTTGGAGATGACAAATATCTTAAAGTGGTCTTTTTCAATCTCCTGGATGCAAAGTAGCTAGAGTTACTTTCTAGCTTTCCATTATTATGCTCTGCATCACCCCAAACTAATGCCATTTTTGACAGACAACCTTGATTCCCTTTCCTGTTGGAAACACTTCATCTATCAATTTCTATTTAAATAAAGCACCACCTGTCTTAAAAATCTCTTACCTGTAGGAAATCTAACATACTCCAAGTGTCAGTGGAGTAAACCTAAGCATCCTCAGAAATACCCCTAAAGAAGCCAATAGGTGAAACGTGTCAGGCTAAGAGGCATCTAGCATTCTTCTTTCTGTAATTGTTATTTCCACAAGCGTGACTTATTTCTAACGGTATGATAAGAGAATCTATGTATAGTTTTAGGCTGGTTATAAAAACTGGTGATCTACTCTTAACCCCGGAACTTGCAATATGAATCAATGAATAATTTATCATTGTTATTTGTAAATTTGGAACATTAACATAAAGTGCATTATTATGCCAATTTTAAGCCCCCCTGCTTTATGTCGTTTTATTTTTTGCTATGATTCTGATTAGGGAGGCACATTGAAATATGTTAAATTCCTTAGCTTGCTATGTAACAGGTATTAAGGTTACTATTATTTTAAATTATTTGGTATTGTTGTTCTTCCAAGTGTCTAATTGTCACATATTTTTGTAATAATTCAGTATCTCACCCCTTAATTCTTACTAAAAATTCCAGACCCCTGAGCAAATTCCAAATGGCCGCAAAAGGTGTTGAGTACTTTGTTTATGATTTTACTATACTAGGATGCATGTATTATACATGATATCAATGATAAGTAACAAAGTGACAAAGTAAAACATTTTATCCTAACTGTTGATTCATTTTACAAAGCTTGAAAAAACCCTGTAATTTACTGTTGCTACTTTTTTCTATAAATATTGTAAATTAATATTATATAATTAGTGAATGAACATTAGTTAGACAATTTATTTATTCAAAGGTTTCCTTTGATATATTTGTCAGAAAAATGAAGCTTGTATTCACATACTGCTGTTTGCATATTTTAGTTTTCAAAGACATCAACATTTATATTTGTAATATAAAAATGTAAGAACTGAAAAATGTTTATAAAGCATTACACAAATTATGCAGTTTAATATTAGCTTTAGCATGCTTAATCTGTAAAACATTTGAATGAGTACAAAACGTAAAGATTATTTCAAGTTCAGACCCTTCATGATAAAACCAATATTCTCCCTTAGCCACTTCAAGCAGCAGATGATGGAGCTCCCCGCTGTTATGAGGCATATGCTTTTTATTGCAGGACAAATTTTTTCAAATGGTTGCCAGCATGGGTGCACCATTTATCATGCCTATTCTGGAAATGCAACATTTCTTTGCATTCCCTGAATTGACTAGGTTCTTTAGAGTAGAATTTTGATGTCACTGGCTTCTACATGTCAAAGATCTATACCCACCATTTTTTTTATAACATTCTTTTTTTAAAGAAAGAAAGAATTAAAATTTAACAAAACAAATATGCCATAGGGGTGAACACAAGATGAATTTGTTGCACCAAATGCAGCCCCTCCAACCTTCCTGTCTATACCTCTAAAGCAACCTTTCTCAACCTTTTTATATATGAAAACCTGTGAAATAAAAGAGAACCCCTGACAATTATATTAATATATAAAGCTCACAGAACATTGGTATGTTGGTCATGAGAAGAATGCCTCTTACATTTCTTGCAGCCAATTGGGAAAAATGTAATCCTTACAGATAGCCAAAAAGTTCATCTGTGTTAGTGGTAACTGACCTTAAAGGCACAAATTGCTCATTGCTGGAAGAACCCCTAGCAAACTCTGAAGGAACCCCAAAGTTCCATAGAGCCCTGCTTCAGAAGTACTACTCTAAGGGAAAGGCCTCCCTGTCTCCCCAGAACCACTTACAGACTGATATCAAAATGTGGGTGCATAAAATGTGCTAAGCTTAAACCCCAGGGGGATAGGAAGAAAGTAAGAGGTATGAGGCTGCCTCTATCCATATTTCCACCACAAGTACCCCAGTAACTTTGATAGGATTGTTTCTCAAAATACACATATCTGTTCACATGGTAGTTCATTCCACTTACTAGTACTTTGAAATATCTTCCTCCTGTTTCTGGAAGTATTGTACTATTTCTTTTAAATTCTGGTCTATAGAAGTTACAATAAAAATATTATTAAAATTAAAATATTAACCAATAGGAGTGGGGGGCAACTTTGGCTTTAAGGCTTCACAATAAGAAAAAGTACTGTTACTATTTAGAAAGACATTCGGCAAAGGTAAACTTCTACATTTATGTCTAATAAAGTGGCAGCATCAAAGAAGACATTTTCATGCATTCTATGATATCAATGTGCAGTTCCCTCTTGTGGCTGAGCTGCAAATTAGAACTGCCACAAGCAGTGAAAACTCCCCCCTGCTTTCAGCACACAAACATATTATGAGTAGGAGAGACAAATCATGGCCAGCTATGCTAAGATACATACATACACCAGGCACCACACTAACCAAAAGTCGTTCACAGAAGAGAAATTCTATATCTATAAATGCGTTCTCTCAAGAGTAAAATTACTTTAATATATAATGGATGAAATCAATAAGGCTCAATGAACAAACAGAGCAGGTCAACAAAGCACACACATAAACCACAATAACTGCTCATTTTCACTGGCTATTTCTCATCAGAATGATGTCTAGACAGCGTATTGAGTAGTATATAGTAGTAAATGTTTTGCCGTTCCAAATGGTGCTTTGTTAAATAAATAAATAAACCACTTCCTGGTTCCAGAAAATACTAAAATCTCTAACAAATTAGGAGGAAACAATGCAGCTGCACACTGGAAAATAAAAAGATGACATCTACCTATTTCGAGAAATAACTTAGCAGAATGTCACAGCATTGTGGATAGAAACAATACAAAGATTTTGAAAAAAAAATTCATGGAGAACCAACAATCTGCATTATGTAGAAAATATCTGTGGTTGAAGTAGACCTCCTGCTTTTGTCCATCAATAGATTTAATTTAAGTTATACCATCTTTATATTTAAAATGAATACTTCCTCCTAGAGAAAACACCTGCTTGTTTATCCAATACATTCCACAAAAACAGCTGATCTGACTTCCAGCTGATGATCTGCAGAACAATGTCCATATTTCCTTTAATACACCCAGGCAATTTTGGGGGTTTCAGGAATGGTACCATAAATGGTATTTTTTCAAACATATAAAGAGCAAAACTCATAAAGGAACACCAAGAAGAATATCATTCAGTGATGGCATACAGGTAAAGAAGATTTTATACAATGGTGGTAGAAATGAACAAAAACAAATAGAGGTATAAGAAAGAACATTTTAAATCATAGTAGTGTTTGTTGAATATGGTGCAGAAGATCAAATTGGATAATCTAAATCTGGGAGGTTGCAATTTGCCATCTAGTGGTGTTGAAACAACCTAGAGTTTAGGAGTACTTCTGTTCACACACAGGTTCCCATGCGGGTAGAAGAATGGTTTAGGTGGAACACAACAGCCCATGTGCTGCAAAGATATCTGAATTGTGTGTGGACCAGAGGTAGAGTGCTGGGTAATAAAAGCTGTAATCTGATGAGTATTATTAGGATTATTAATTTAAAACATCAACACAGGCAGATGAAGATTAGCTATGCTAGTTAGCAGCTTTAGTGTGAACAGTTTCAAGATTCTACAATGGGGGGTGTTGTTTTGTACTGACATTGCTAAGTGGACCCACTTTCTTTCTTCTGGTTACTGGGCGAGCAGCTAAGGTGTTGGCAAAATGCTGGGGAAGGGGGTTGGGCGCAGGCTGTATTTCCTAATAATAGCAGATTTTTTTATTTCTTTCTTCAAAATGTCTAGGAGAGCTTTAGGAAGACTGATATAGAACAGTTATGTATTATTATTATTATTATTATTATTAAACAGGATTTATATAGCGCCAACATTTTACGCAGCGCTGTACAGTTATGTATGAATGATAGTCAGCTGTTTCATTAAAGAGTTACCATTGAAAATAGCAACACATTCGACATTTGCATACTACACTTCATGGATTGTTTGTGAAGGGGTTAGAATCTTGTTAGGTATAAATATAGATAGAGACATATCACACCAGTCTCTAATTGTGTAGATAAAGTGTACCTGTATTAAAAATAAATAAATATATATGTTGATATTGGGCAGTATCTAATAATACACAAAAATCACAAACGTTTTTATGATGTGTTCCAGGGTACACATGAGGGGTGCCCAAGGTACAGAGGGGGTATAATGCATACTAACAGCATTTTTATTTATTATATTTTTTTAGATACAGGTTTGTATTAGGCTGGACCAACACCAACTTTGTTGCATTAAGTTCTCCTTGATGTGTATAAATGCACTTGAGTTGGTTTGCATTCATATCCATTTTTAATGCATTGGTTTGCATACATGTGCATTTGTTTTAAATTATGGTATCTAAGGGAAGGTTCCCAGTTCACAGCAGTAGCCAAAATACATACATCATTTTAGCTTTCCTGTGTTTATATGCTGCATATTTTATTTTCTCCAAGTGTATACCAATTCCAGCACAATTTTTGTATACAAAGTTATTTGTAAATGGGTATTTGTAAATACCTGCAAATGGTATTACTTTCTAACTGGGTTCTGTCTTGAGAATAAAAAAAAGAAAAAGAGAATGGACCTGCTGGAGAGGATACATTTTCATCAGTATTGCTGGGTGATCCAGCAAACCTGGAATGGATCTGGTCCAGGATTCAAAACATCTGCTAGCAAATAGCAAGTGACTTTGAAGAAAATTTTTCCAGGTTTGCTGGATCACCCAGCTTCACTGATGAAAGTGTATCTTCTCCAGTCTTAGAGAGCTTTAATACATCAGGCCCAATAGCATTGTGCCCATTTTTAAATAAACAAACATGTTTAGCTAAATGTTTAATAATAATAACTTCATATTGGTTTTACATTAATAGGAATGTAGGTATACTGTACTAAAAATACTTTTAGAAATCCATATTGTTGCTTTAATTTTATTATATATTCTATGATTTTTGTGACACTGAAGATGCTAGATGAATACTGCTGGTATGTTTGTTTTCTCCACCTGTCTCTTCTCTTCTCAGCAAATTCTCTTTTATTACTAGTCCCTCTCCAGCTTGCAATAGACATTAGAACAAGGTTCAGCTTTCTACTCCTTAGTGAGTGCGTATTGAGTGTATCTTTAGGCACAGAGAATTCTCTATAGGATTATCTGGTAAATACACACTGCAAAGCAGAAACAAGAAGTAGAGCTCATAACGAATCCTTCCCTGTCACAATAGAGCCATTGGTGTAGTGAGACTTTTGTGCTGGGGTCAAGGTCAGGAGTAACTACTCCAGCAGGAAATCAAATGCTCTTTAGCCTGCCTTAAACTAGAAAGCCTTTGTACTACTCATTCCCAAACACGTTAAAAAAAAACGAAAAATTTAAGCACCTGAACCCATGCCAAACTAATTTAAAAAATTCATAAAAATCATAAGAAGTGTTGCAGGAAGCTATTTACCATTTTTGTCTGTATTGGCTTAATTAAATAATGGATTGCGATTTTAATATATGTTAAAACCAGTTTTGCCAAGGCGCCTACATTTAGCAAAGTAAAATTATATTGACTATTTCATAAACCACATTTTAATAAATCTTTTACTCCTAAATCTGTTGTCCTAAGCAGTTTGTTGAAGGATATGTAACTATATTTTAGCTGTCAATAGGACGCATGCCTGCTACAGAGATTAATGTTATGTTTCCTTCAAAAGCTTGTGATCATTATAGCATGAACAAAAAAAAAAAAGAAAATGCTATTTACTCAACTAGGGTGAGACGAGGTGGTTACTCTACGGGTTTTCGGCTATTACCGTAAAGATTGTTCTCTGGTTGTACTGGAGGTAAAGTGGCTGCAGAAGAGGTTATTTTTTGACTGTTATGGCAGCAAACAAGCTCAATTGTTCCTGTACTGTTTCCTCTGCTATATTATTTATGTTGGATCACATATCAGTGCTGAAGACCTGCAGAAAATGATTTCGCTTTTCTAGCCGGACATAAAGTGCAGAAGGCAGAGCACATAGTGAGAGCACGTAGGCACAAACGTAACCACTAGGCATGTGGACCCAATTCACACTGTAAATGAGATAATCAGACAACAGGAAACTCTTTTTACATGGTGCCCAGTGTTTGTAAAACCATGAATTTACTTTACCACTCTGGCAGATTTAAAATGAACTTCTAGATAACGTTTCAGGTCTGGATGACTAAATTGCTCACATATCATAATATATTTCAACAGCATAATATAAAAAAATCTACCTTTTATCATGAAGGGCAGTTTCAGACCCAAGGTGAGAGCAAGCAATCCCACTTTGCTCCTGGCTGGTTTGGCACCTTGCCAGTATCAAGGCAGCTTACAAAGCAGGACTGGTTCTTAAAGAATTAGCATTTGTAAATTTGGCAGCAGGTGGCAGTGATTGATATGAACTACTCACTGCCACCCCTGATCATTCATTCTCCATTGGGCTGCCCCTGAAGAAACGGTTCACCGTTGTGAGGAAGTGGTAAAGCATGCCGCAACTTCGCCAGTTTGAACATAACCAAAAAGTAGCATTTGAGTCCCAGCAAGGTAATTTTTCTTCAGCTGAAAGCAAAAAAGTAACTTTGCAGCATGTCACACAGTAGGGAGCTACAACAAGAGGGATTATCTGCATCACGTAATGCAAACTACAATCAGAAACTAATTGTTAGGAGATGCTTATCTGGCTAGTGATCCCGTGTTGTGCGTCATGGCAGTATCAAACACTGTTTTTTCCTTCCAGCAATGTCACTTGCAGTAGAAAGAAGAACTAATAAATAGCAGCAGCCCCTGCTTCCATTCAGCCGTGCAGCCCGGGATTTAGTTTATTGGGGTCCCAAGCGCACATTCTGAGGCTGGGCACAGCTGAAGGGCATTTTAGAGGCAGATTAGTTCCTGACTCAATCCTACGCTGTCACTGGTTGCTAGGGGTTTATAGCCTCTCTGCTCCCAATTCCCAGTGTCTGTTGGAGCGTTAAGCTAGGCTGACTTGCTGTTATTGTATAATTTTGCTTGATTTATTGTTGCTGATCTTTTTTTTTCGTTTTTTCCTGACCCCTAAATTGTATGCTGCTTGGACCGACCTTTTGCCTGTGATCCTGACACTGCTTTGTATTTCCCCTCGGATACCTTGTCTGGTGGACTGATGTATGACCTCTGTCTCAGTATTCTGGATTCTCCTCTGTAAGAACCTTGTACTAAATTATCTGTGGGCTCCTGGTCCTCTATCAGTCCTTCACCAGATGTCATCCCTTGCGCACAGAAGTCCTGGGGGCAACCGTGTGCTGGGATGGTACAACTAGCTTCCTGAGGCTGACGGTACTTGCTAAAGACAAAGAGTCCTGCACTAGATTGGGGGACTGGTGCCTTGCAAATACTGGTTCTGGACTAGAGCCTTACACTAATTTAGTTTTACAAATATGTGGATGTAATAGAACACCACCTGCCATCATGAATTTTTATAAAAAATCCACTTCAATAAACCAAGATGGCAAAAAACACCTAAAGTTCTGATTACAGTATGAATGTGGGATGATCCCATTTTTTAAAACCATATTATGGAACAAAGTTTCAGGATGAACAGTGCTTGTTTTTTATTGTATAAACTTTACAAGCCTTTTCTGTTCTTCTCCGTTAAATGATAATTGTGCCTGTTTCCTTTTGGTGTTTTTATATTGTATTATAGTATGATGCAGTCCAAGCTTTGGAAAATTTTAAACTCTCACTTTAGGATTATCATTATAAAATGTTTATTATTTCTAGCAATGAAAACATTAAATTCTTTGTCAGTAACAATTGCTACAGTAGGAAGGTAGTGGTTGGATGTATCACAATTGCTCCTCTTCCTTCCTAGTTTCTGCTCTGTACAACATTAAATCAAAAGGCATCAACTACACTGGCAAGATACCAGTCTCATTTAGGGAAAAGTATTAAAAGAATACTAAAACATAGCATCTATGCTACATGAATTCATGATGAGAAAGTAAATGTTCATTTCAAGGAAAGATGCACACAAATATCGACTAGCAGCTATCTTCTAAATTTGCAGATGATTCTGCCAACATGCATTTTGATGACTACAGTTGTAGTGTTTAGATGTTTCTCAGATGTGTCACTGAAATGGCTGCAGAAGACAGGGCTTATATTTTCATAGCTAAGTTATAGTGGACCAATTAAAGTTCACATTTTTTCATGAAACAAGGCACATGTCAGCACATCCAAAAAAAAAAATGTACCTCTTTCATGTCATGATTAAAAACAACTAAGCATAGCATAGCTAGATTTTGCCTAGATCTATTGGGTATAAGTAGCATTCACGCATATGCATTGAAACAGCACATTCCTAAAATGCTCATGTTACTGAGACATATCAACATACCTGCTACATAGGCTGTTCATTCATATATCGTTTGACATTGCATGTGTCTTTACAAAGCCTTTTTTGCATGTCTTATCTGTTTTTAGTTGTAGATCTCCCAACACTTCCATGTAGGTTTAGGGCAATATTTTGCCTATACTCAGCCCTGCCACATGTGATCTTGTTGTACATACACCCTCAATGTCCCAGAATTGTGAGTTTGAAATACCCCTTATTGTGGTCTGAGGATCTGTCCGGCTGATCCATTCACTTTTTCATAAAAAGTGGGTTCTGATGACATTTCTTGGTGGACAGATCCATTGCAGTTCCTCAGAAGAGAAAACCATTTGAATTCTGGAAAGTGGACTGCGGAGTTCATTACCAAAACCACTACAAGTATTTCCATTTCCAAGGCAGCTGCCAAGTATATATATATATATATATATATATATAAAGGTTAGTTGGGCAATAGGCGAGTAGGCTCAGTTCTGTTTTTGGTATTTTAGGGTCTAGGCTTTGGTAAACTGTTTTTAATTTGTATACTTACATTTTTTAATGCTATAAACATCCAATATGATGTCATTATATCAATAAAAGGTAAATATTAGACAATGCCTAAACTACTATTGAAGGGATTTTTACTTTTGTTTCCTGTGGAACAGAGTACCTACCACTCATTATAGATGGTTTAGACAGAGCTGAAGCACACGCTTCTTGTTTCTTCCTACACCAAGAGAGAAAGGTAACACCCAACCTTCCACAGAATGCAAATGATCAGCACTAGAGACCTAAACAGCTCCCAACAATCACCCAAAATTATGCTCCAACAGACAGCTTAGTTTTCTGAGTGGGAGAAATCTAGAGAGAGATGTGTTGATGTACTTTGTTGTGATAGCTGACATGTTTTGACATACTCATGTATTATGTCCTTATGACAGGTGAGGCAATGATGTATACTGAAGCTGCTGCATTATGACAAGTAATGTATTCTATAGTCTTTTAATATGCCTATGTGTTCTGACACCTTTCCTTACATGACTTTATCTACAGTTCAATAGACAATCACAGGGTTGATAATAATATTCATCAGCATAATAATATTCTTACATTGTATGCTTGTTAAGGATCTTTCAGTTTCATAGTAAAGGTTATACAGTATATGCTCTGCAATGAACTAGAAATGATGAGACTGCATACTTGGTGGAAGTGTTCAGTCTGGGACATAAAACCTTATCTTAGAAAAACATGAAGGCTGTGCATTGGTGAGTTCCATTCTACATATTACTTGCCTTTTTTGTAGGCTTACACTAAACCAAACTATTTACAATTTCATGCATATGTTTTTTTTCATACCTTTTTTTAACTATGCAAAGGCAAAAAATTCAACTGCTGAGCTATTGCAAATAAGTGTGAATTAGCTGCTTGTGCAGGCATACTTCTGTGAATAAAAGTATTTTAACCACTTGAACAATGCACAGACTTATCCCAGGTACACATGAACACGTCTACTGCCAATTTTACACTCCACCAACCGATTACCTGATGAATTTTTCAATTAGTAATTATTCAACCCCAAAACACAGCACACACATATACTATATTCTGCCCTTCCAAGTTTTTCTCCTGACAGAGAGGTATATTTTATATACAAAGGAAGTAAATTTAACAAAAGATCGTATTTGACCTCAATGATTTGCGCTGGGTTAATACAGTATAACCAGGTATGGGTGAATATATTTAGAGTACTTGAAAGCACATTACATAAGCATTTACAAAGAACTAACATTTTGCTGTTTTTGGTAAAATCTAGCTGTTGTTGGTATCATTAGCATGTCACTGATATTAGATTGTCATTGGTATTATCTGCTTGTTGTTGATAATGTATATATATATATATATATATATATATATATATATATATACATACATACATATTTGCCTTTTGTGTAGTGCCCAAAGCTGTAAACATTTAGTGCCTGACAGTAGTATGTGACATATAAAGCATATGTGCACAGAGTGTGGTTCAAGGCATATATGCCCTAATTTTTTAAAGTTCTCCAAGGCTTGAAAGTATACACTTTCATCAGTGAAGCTGGATCATCCAGCACACCTGGAATCGATCTGATCCAGAATTGAAAACATTTGCTAACAAATAGCTAATGACTTTTAAAAAAAATACATTCCAGGTTTGCTGGATCACCCAGCTTTACTGATAAAAGTGTATCCTCTCCAGCCTTGAAAAGCTTTAGGAAATCAGGGCCATAGAAGTAGATCAGTACAAGGGCATACAATACCAGGAAAAACACAACCTTTTAGACAAGCTGTAGGGGAAGGGGGATTAAAGGCTAAGCCACATTTTAGGACCACTGTAAGGAACACATTTGGGGAACTAAATGACTGTGACACAGGATGAAGTCCACAGGAAACCAACCACACTGCCGGGGGCACTGGAACATAGCCCCACCAACCACTACTTATTTACCACAAAAGTAATTTAGTTCTCTCTGTACCAAGTCCAAGTCTTCTTTTGCCTAACGGGGGGAGAAACAGCTTAAACAACATGAACCTCTTCAAACAGGAGGAACAAGGACATGGAAAGACAGGCAATGATACCTATAAACATTTTTGAGATGTTGAGAACAAGCAAGTTAGTGCTTTATATTACACTGATTATCATACCCCAAAAGCAATTTTAGTTTTAGCTTAGCAGTTTTTGACAGATAACATTCTATAACAGAGCATGAAGTGCAAATGAGCCAGTGAAACATTTTGCATTAGACAACAGCCCAGTTTGCTTTAACAGAATGTAAAAAGAACACTAAAGCCCATTATTTTCAGCATTCAATTTTGAGTCCTAACAAATACTCAGTCAAATGCACAGACTGAAAAACATTTCCTAATAAAAGCAAAATAAAAAAACTCAACAAAGGTGCAAACAACACCATGCTGAAACACAAGAACAAATACCTACTGATGGCAAAGACTCAACCACCCAGCTACTTAGCATGAGTTGGCAAAGTCACTCCACTGTGCCCAGGACAAAAGCCATCTGCAGCCTGCCCTGTTTGTACTATTTAGAAGAAAATGTAGGACTAACAACAATGCAATGCCATTACTTGCTTTACAGGAGGGATGAAAAACTTGGAAGACTATGATGGTCAAGTTGTGGAAATATAGAATGTACATGGTGCACTGAGGATGGTAGTATTGATGGTAATATAGAAGGAAGCTTAAGGGTCAGATCAAAATATAACACATGCCTGGTTTTAGATGTAGTGGACCAGGACAACTTTTTAAGTGAAGGCCATATTAAAATACGCCAAATCCACAAGGAGATCCTGAGGCACCAAAAACCAAAAGTTCACAATGATCAAAATACAACAACTTGCGAATTACAGTCTGGTCAAAGGGTGTTATCACTACAATGTCATGATTTATGACATAATAAACATATTGTAGTTAAATATTATGTCATGTCTTCATCAGGAAAATGTATTAAGTTGTCGTATTGGTACTTGTCGGTTCAAGGTGTTGCCTGCAGCTGCTCCAATTAAATACAAGCAAATAAATGAACTGTATATTTGTCTTGTCCATCTACCAGCCTGTGACTAGACAGTAAAAGGAGAACAGAACGCTGATGAGCAGAGCTCCCTGTGCTCATTCCTCCTATAGCATATTCCTTGCATGAATATATGAGCACTGCTACTTGAAACTTTCTGGCTGCTAGTGCTGCATTAAAAAAACAATCATAGTGATTTATTATTTATTACAGAGCTGGATCAATGTAAGTCTTTTATATCTGCTCAAAGTTTGGATTTCAAATACTTTGTTAGCTGGTGAATTATCAATTCCAAGATGTTAAATACAGTGATGTGCTTTAGTGTCTCTGTTTCCTATCAGTTTCCAGATGCCAAGTACAGAAATGTTACAATAGAAAAATACCATTATCAATCTACAACTAGCTTTGTGTTATAAAACAATAAGCATAACTATCAGAAGCCATGTCATATGGCATGTATTGAACCAAATGTAGTATACTTGCCTGTGTTTACTGTGATCATAAACATGTTCTGTATGACATTATGTCACTTTAGAGAAAAAAGTAAAATGTTGACACCTATTATCTGGATATAATAACTAGGAAGCTATATATAGTACAACATGTTAAAGACTTGGTAGATATGCCCTCACAAGGAATATGTCCAAGAACTATAATTTATTTTGCATTTAAATGATGTTCTATTAAATAACACTCCTATGGCATGTTTCCACTTGTTCTCCCATCAAACTGAAGAACATAAGAACAAGCTGTGTATATAAATGTTATTTGTTATGCTGACTCAATAGAAATCACCATTTGTATTCCAGGCACCAAGTGAAAAATAACTCTGGAATGATTTTGCAGTTATTTTTGTTGTCCCAGGTATTGTAAAGTTTAGAAACCTTTTTACGTATACAGCAGTATAATCTTATTTACTGGACAAGAGGAGATTGGAGAAAAAAGGAAGAAAAGCTCCCAGCTGAGTAAAGTTCTGCTCTACGCGCTCCTCTTAGCCTGGAGTATAGACTTTAACCAAGGCCATTGTTTAGAAGATGGAAGATTATTGTGAAGGTAAGTCTACACTGCACTGTCCAGCCATCAGGAGTGGGCATGCAATATTCCAGTTGCTGCTACTTTAGTTTCCTAGCTCTGTCCTACATAATATGTCACATGATCCTTCATACCTGAAGGTACCAGGTATTTTCTGCACCTCCCAGTGCTTAACAGACTGATGGAAGGGTAATCATATAAGGAAGAGGTATGTTGGGATTTAACCAAACCTGTTTGTCATACATAAGCACAAGTTTGCTTTAGAATATTCAAGCTTCTACCTGTGAATAATTTTGTGTCACAATTACAATGGGTAATAACAAGGGAAGGTAGATACACAAAACCACAAAAAGCTAAAATTAAAAATATCTAAACCTATAATTTTTGAATTATTGTAGTTTTTGTCAGTTCGAATTCTAGTAATGAGACATTTATTATTTACAACATTTCACTATACAGCAAACAATGACAAATTACACAAAGTTGACAATTTACACAAAATTTACTCCACAAAGTTGAAGAAAAATCACCCCCTCCCATGTAAATAAAAAAATAAGACTCCTAATTTGTTTCATCCTGTCTGGCTGTACTGGGATCCCACCACTCCAGGCACCACATCCCAACAATGTCGCTGGCTGCCCTAGGTTGGGCGCCTTCTGACTCCACCTTCCTAAACCGCTGACCAATCATAGATCAGGATAGGCAGGGCCAGGGATGTGGGACTTCCAAAAGCAGCTTGTGCTTGGCTTTGTGCTGGAGTTGTGGAGACAACATAGTGCAGCCCTTGGTAATAGTCTCAGGGGGCCCCTGGCCCCTCAAATGAAGTGGCTATGGGGGTGATAGTTACATGCAGCAAGACTAATTCAATCATTACAATACATTTTGCTTTAGAAAGCCTTTTCAAACCATTTTTATAGGGTAATTAAATTTATACAGATGGAAACATTATAAATTATAACAAGGCAAACATTTTATTTGTATTTATAACTGTGTGTGTGCAGTTTAACTCTGTAGGAACAGTCACAATATCCCATAAAAGGGTCGGTTTAGACAGAAATAAATTAATATGCCATTATTTTGTTAATCTGTGGAGGAAATCTTAAAATAAATTGAAAAATATTTGAAATACCAATGGAATATTTGTATCTGGCATCAATGGGGTTAATGTACCTGTTATGTCTATTTTACATAACAGAATACAACTAATCTCCAAACTATCAAAATCAAAGTATCAAATATTTTGTCACCTGTAGGTGCTTTAGGGCAAGTTTTATTTCCTATGGAGAAATTGCCATAATTACATTGACCTGTAGTTTAATATGCTGTGAAAAGTAACAATAATGTATGGGTCAGTCGTAGCAGTCTGGATTTTTATAAACTTTTGTTAAGACAAGCTTAAACAGAAGTATAGTCTAGTATATCATACAATGAAGTATTGTATATCATTTAGGTTTTCTATATGCTATTGTCCCAAAGTAATGTCATCAGTGTACAAAAAACAAGACACTTCACAAGCCAGTAGTGTCACATGAAGCCATATTACTTGGTTAGATCATTACTGTATATGTAAGAAATGGAAGCATTTTGTTCTTGCTGTCATCTGTCAGTGCCAGTCTTCCTAGTTTGTTTGCGCTGCAGTTAGAAACGTATCCTCTTCTCTTTGTGGAATAAATGACATGGGGGACCAATGTGCATATTTTTTATCAATAAGAATATGGCAATTCATCAAGGGTGACAACCATCTTCCATGTGTACATAGCTTAAGTGACTTTAATCCTTTTGGGTTTTTATTTTTAATAAGTAATAATGATGCAACAAATCGAAAGGAACAGAAGGAAAACTAATAAACAGCTGATTCTAAGCACTTATAACCAACAAGAATTAGGAATGTGTTATTTGCTCATTTAATGCTCCATCTGCATCGAAATCATTTTCCTCGCCTTGCAAAGATTTTAAGTGCAATCCTTGTATAGTAATAAATGAATTGAAGCTTTTACTATAGGCATCCACTGATGTACAGCACCTGTAAGTTCACTTTCAGCAGTATAGCACTTACAGCAGTAATACATAGAGGGCAATTCTTTCCCACAGCAAGGTATTGCTAAACATGAGCATACCATAGAACAAATTAGTTATACATGTTGCATTTTGATTCTTACATTTACCCCTCAGCTGTTCTAATCCCCATTGTTAACTCACTAAACTAAACTAATAGGAAAATAGCATTTTACATTTTTACGTCCTACCTACAGCTTTTGTAAAGCTGTGTGCACATCAGTTATAATTATACAAGGTACTGTTTGAGTTTCCATGGAAGTTTTTGTGGACAAAAACTTTAAAACTTTGTGGACAAGTTCAACTTTAAAATGCTTTTAGAAATTACCTTAAGGTTTAGAACAACTTATACTGCATTTGAATTAAAACTTATTTAATGGGTTATTTCCTTGAGAATTAAATGTAACACATATGGGGAAATACCTGATATACAGTATATACACACATATAAAAATTGAGGGGGACCTGTGCAGCTAATTTACAAAACGTGGAACACCTACTGATGCACTCACTAATCAATCTTTAAAGTTAAGCAAATAAACTTACTGAATGCTATGGTTAACAACTGCATTTTTGTTTACTGTAGTCATTACAGACCAGTACTTTACCAGAGATAGTTGTTGAGCTATGTAATTTAAAAATGCTTTCACTTATATATACCAATCCATCCACTGTCATCCCTGTGTTTGTAATACATACGGTTTACATATAAAAAAAAAGGGCATTACAAATAACCTGGGTACTTCATCCTCGTTTTAAAAAAACTTTGCTCACAATCCTAAAGAAGAACTAAAGTTCCGCTTAAAAAAACTGTAATAAGGCAGGGCTTTATTGCAGACATGCAATGTCCCTTCCGATTTAAAACATACTTACCTGCCTGATTCTTGCTGGCAGGCACAGCTCAGTAAGGCTTAGTCTACACTTACGTTTTCCCCAGCGTTTAACCTGATGCTTTTAAAGACCTTGTTTGAAATTCCTATGCATTCCAATGGGTTAATCTACACCAGGACGTTTCCTTGAGGCACGTTTATGAGAATTATCCTAAACGTTGCTTGCAACGTTTAAAAAATTCAAATGCTGGGTTAAAAATGGAAAACGCCCAAAACTCAGGAAAAACGCTTACATTGATTTTAATGGAACGTTTTCAAGCACTAAAAACATAAAATCGTTAAAAATGCAGGAAAACGTGGAAAAACAAGGCAAGCTTTAAAACACTGGTAAGTGTTTAAATAACGCATATAAGAACGTTTACATGTGTTTTTAAAAACGTCTGTGTAGACCTAACCTTAGGAAAGGAAAATGGAAAGGAAAAGGAAAGAAAGAAAAAGTGAGTGTAAAAAGGGTTTATTTTCCCTGTAAATTGAGGTCACTATAGAGCACTGAGTTCTAGATTTACAAAACTACACATAATGCAAACAAAGCTAAAAGCTAAACAAAGCTTAAAAAAAAGAACACTTTATGCAGCTACCCCATTTAAGGACTTGTAAGCCACAATATATAAAATATATATTTTTTAAGCTACTTCATTTGCTCTGAAAGCACAGCCATTTTTTTTAGAGAGCTCCTTTATTTGAGGTGTGAGCCCTTCATATAATATTCTAAGTATGGAATCCTAACTGTTCACTTTACTTGCATAGAGGGGATTGTTTTTGTGTTCATTTTAAAATTGGGATTGCAATATGTGCCTTGAACATGGGGTGTATAAGTGGCAGACCAGTTAAGGGATCCCATGTACTAGACCTATGAAGGTCTGCATGCTCCTGCAAACCCACGAGAGACGCATGCCAAATATTTTCATAGCAGTTTCTCCCTTCTCCTCCTTCTCCCCTTTCTCCCTTTTCTTCCATGCTTATTTTGTTTTAGTAAATCAGGACCAGTACAGAAAATGAACTCTCAAATTTACTATTACAATCATACACTGATTTTATTATAACTGTTTATTACTAAAATAAATATACTATGGTAATATGATCATTCATTTTGTTGGGGAAAAAACACCCAATGCACAGAAAGGTTCAGAAAGTTTTAGCATTTTCTGTTTTTGTACATAATGTCACTTTGTCATGTTTAGGCAGCAGATAGAAATTCAATAATCAACGGAAACCCCAGTGGCATCAAATTTGTCTGTACTATCATAAATGATCAACCAATTTTCAGTGCAGCAGAAAACAGATGTCTGGCAACATAATCTTGTTATATGGTACACCAGAAAGCATGCTCAGCGGAGGGGGCAGGGGACATTTGGGCTAAATTCAGAAACTTTGATAAGTATCTCTATTTTCAGTCATGTGACTTTTTAAATCATTAGGCTCAGATGAAAATGAATGTCACCTTTTGTTAATAAAGAACGTATTCTTTATCCTAGAATGTTAGCTATGTAAATCCAGCTTGTATTGATACTCCAAAAAAGATTTTAGGAAGTGTTTCATATGAATTTAGCAACTAAACAAAATACTGTCCTCTTTAGTTATTATTATTCACAATGTATCAAACACCGAGTGCAGCAGAGACCGTTAGGGATATTTAAAGCTAAACCTTAGGCCCCTGGTACCCAACCCGCAGGCTGCCACCACTTCGCTGGCCATGTCCTGGATTGGGTCCGCTATTGGGCACTTTGCAAAGTTGCAGTGGGGCACTAAAACATTCTCTGTATTTCAAGATGTGGTTGGGTAGTTGGAGGTAGGGGTTGCTATTCCCACTTTCAAGTTTTCTATACTTTTAAAAATATAGAAAAATCTTTACAATACTAGATTACAAGCAGAAGAATGATTTTTAACAGCAAGGTTATAGTCAAATTTCCTAGAGCTACCTGTTCTATGCTTACATACTACAATGCAGAACAGTACAAATACTATGCTCATTTGGGCAGGGTCCTCTCCTCCTCCTGTATCATTGTTTGCATCTGTCTTTGCAACCCGTTTAATGTACAGCACTGTGTAATAAGTTAATGCTATATAAATAAAGTTTATTAATAATTTTAATAATAATAACTAATGCAGAGTGCAAGATTTTACCCAAGTAAATTATATAACACCATATTCATAGGTTAAATTGGGCTACACAGGCTTTATAGAAGAAAACAAGTATGGTGATATAAGACCTGAAGACAAAGAGGATGCAATAAACCTATAAATCACGTCTTATTTGTCACCTATAACCCCCTGCTTAGAAGACTGTTAAAAATTTTCCCAGAACTGTTTTGGCATATTGACAACTGCCTAATCTAAAAAAGCAATTAGTGAGAAAATCCCTAACCAGCCCGGTACCAATTACAACTTCTTCCTGCATACACAAACAATGAGAAACCTGTATTCATATGAACACCACACACAGCATACCAGTATCGGGATCAAACTGTAAACATAACATTAAGAACACTTTTTGCAGCAGATAGGTTTTAACTTTAAAAGCACCTATGTTGGTGAGAAAATTCAATCCTTGCTTTAATTATTTAATCTACTCAGATTCACAATTTAAAATAAATTTAATTTTTCTGTGGTGACCTGATTTTGCAGCAAAGGTCACAAAATAAATAATCTCAGGATAGGAGTACTGATAAGAAATGTAAAAGACTCTAGCCTTACCTTTAGTCGTTTAGATTTGTAAAGTTTTCATCCCTCCCCCCACATTTTATTTCCCATCTCATCCCTTTTATTGGAGATTACCTATTTCAATCAGGTTCGTATGGTTGCAAATTAAATGAAAATACATTCTGCATAGGGATGCCCACTTCATTACCTACACAAACCTAATAATGCCTTTCAATGTTTCTCCTAAAAGCCAGCCCCAGGGTTTATTACTCCTAATGCATGAGATCTTAATGTGTTGCGATTGCCAATATATGTAAGGATGTGGGAAATAAAGAAAAAAGTTCAGCTGTCACATCAAAATTTATAGTTGGACTTTAAGAGATTGATTTTTATAGTATATTTCGTTGGTCACCAACCTTTCAGACCTCACAGACCACTAAATTCAGTTTTAAATCCTGCGGACCATTATTATGATTTGTTTTTAAAAGATAAATACATTTGTAAAACAATGATCTTCCTAATGGTGCTGACGAGGCCTGTGGGGGCTCTGATTCATTGATCAGCTCACAGTTAAGTGAAGTATTACTATTATTATTATCCTTGGTTGCATTACCTTTGGCAATACTAAAGAAATGCAAAATATTCATTTTCTCACTCATTATTTCATCCAAATCTAAAACCAAACAAGAAATGATAGGTATGAAAGTCAAACGACCATCAAATATAACAGGTAAAGAAAATACACAGTTAAGGTCATAGCCTAAAAGCATCTAAGAAATAAATAAAATAAAACAATCGGATGAGAATCTTGTATTCGCAGAGCACGGAGAGTGTTGTAATGATGGAAACAATACTGAAGCGTACGGCTCTGCAACGGTTTCCTCATACAACAAATAAGACTACAATGACGTCACGCTGCACTTTCCTTGTTTTTCCATCTCTGGTACCGTTAGTAAATTTTGTGCAATATAAAGGTGAAAATTGTCATTCAGAATATAAAAATATATATGAATATTGTTTTTGTTTTATTATTAATAAAAATTACAAATAATGTCCAAATTTTTCTGTAGACCACACCACCAAAATGTTCTTGCGGACCACCAGCAGTCCACGAACCACTGGTTGGCGATCACTGGTATATTTGGTACATTATAGTGTACCCAATATTCTTACAACAAAGTGAACCCCCTAAACCTAATATAGAGATTTTTTCTAAAGCCACATCCCCAAATAGTCTATAGCAGAACAAAGTACCAGAGAGTTTAGCGAAAGTGGGACTTTTGTAGGCAAAACCACTAAAGTATTAAAAATAAAAAATTACAAATTTATTTTTTTCTCTAAAGATCATGATACACAAAGTCATGATACAAAGTGAATTCATTTGACCCTAGTTAATTGTTTTAGATTTAGCGAACCCTCTAGAAATATCACCATGGAAAATTTTCTCTAGAGGAAGACTGGTTTCATTTGACGTGTTTCGGAGGATTAAGAGTAGAGCCTCCATCCTCCATGGTCACCTAGGAGGATAGAGGCTCTACTCTTTATCTTTGGAGTAAGGACTACTATTGTTGTCTATCTCCCTAGCCATTTGCAATAAATAAATTAACATAAACCTAACCCCATTCACAGATTAAATAGGTAGGACTACCATGGCAGCAAACATTTTAGAAGCACACAGGGCCACTATGGATGTCATACATGACCCTACTACTATAATACAGTATTACTCTTTGCCACCTTTATGATTATTACTACAGTGCACATTCCGCAAAACAAAATAATTTCTCACATGTGCTTGTATAATGCACAGTTTGAATTTTTGCTATGTCGTACCAGTGTTAACATTGAATACATATTCAGCAATGTGATTTTTACAATCTCAAACATGGTTTTGTTCTTTATAAGTTTACAAATAGAAGAGACGAAGAGAAATGAAATCAAAGCAAATCCACGTGGACAGCTTGTTGTGAATGGTCACAACCAGCACGATGCAGTAAGCACGACAAGGGACAAAGTTAAAATGTCTATGCAAGTGTCAACTACCACAGCTGTTGGTGGGAAAACTAATATTTACACCTAATTTAACAATCCAAACTGTGTGAAATAGCCAGAAGCTGTGTTTTCTTTAGATTAATAACGAATAACCCAAAGGATTGTAAAGTCAAAGCACATAGAAAGAAACAGCGAAAGCTTCAGTAGTGCATCTCATCAAATTCATGACAGTGTATCCAGAGAGAGGTTATTTTATCTTCAAAGTGACACTTTGTGAATGTTGTTCACTGAACCAGACAGCCACTATGGTGTATGTACTTACATTTCTCTCGTTCTCTATACAGAAAATGAGAGCATTAACCTTTAAAATATGTATCTTCAAATTCCACTTATTTTTGAGTCGAGGGATAGATATGCATTTCACACTGAATAATTTACTTTATGCATTAACAAACACACCGCAAACCAATGCAAAGCCTTGTCAGTAAGAAAACATAATGTTTAGTATATACATAGCATGCTTGCATGATTCTTCTCGTGCATGCAAAACTCAGTAAGCAGTTGCAAAAAACAATTACAAAACCCAATCAAACCCAGCTTTCAGAAGATTCTTTGAGTTTTAAAATAACTCTAGTTAGTAGGTTTAAACTAACATTAAAAGGAAGGAAAATGAAGGAAAAATGTAGTAAAAATGTCTGCAGTTCTTGTAAGTTGTACCTGCAGTCTCAGAGCATGCATGTTTCCTAGCAACTATATGCGTCGTTAAGGTCTGATCGCAAGACTGCGCAGGAGCTCATTATGTTGCACACAACATCTATGTTACTCTGAGCTTTAAAGTATATTTATAATTGAGATGTCTTTTAATTGAGTTTTAATAGATAGCGTTAACTAAACAAAACTTGCTTGTATACCTGTATATGGGGCAAAATGAATTACATTTATTTTATAGCCTTCAGATACAAAACAGTTGGATTAAATAGGCTAGAAGGTGACCCAAGGACAGGACTATGAATCTGTGCTATGAAAATACCACTACACAGAGAAAACACAACTAAGCTGAAAAACAGAAGTGCCAAATGCAGAAAAGTTGAAGAAACTCTTATCGATGCATTGACAGATAGTAAAATACATGTATTTGTATTTTATTTCTTTTTACTTGTGGCTGTATGTTTAAAGTAATCACTAGTGTGACAGGAAAATGTTATTATTGCCACAGGAGTTCTGATTAGTCTGTCATATCTAGAGAATATAACTGTACCTACAAATTGTTTGCCTGGCTGTTTAAAGTGGAACTAATCTCTTGAACCATTTTTTCCTCGCTCTCTGTCAATGTCAGCAATGGCGCCTGATCTCTCCCCATGTGCAAAATTAGGTGCAGATAGGTGTCTCTCAAAACACGACAACCTGACACCGATCGTGCTATGGTCATTTGTGAGATAATGCACGGGGTCATTTGCATTTGTGGAAAACCCCTGATGACAAAACCCCCAAACTTATGCATGCAAAAAAGGAGAATGGTCACTGCCACCAGTATCTTTTCAAACTCCTTGCAGTTTAAGGCACCAAAATAGCCTGATTTTACCCTGCTAACTCTAAATAATCCTGATTTTGATTTTAACCTGTTAACTCTACATAATACACTGGATAAGAAAGAGTTAAGTTCACATTTTAATAAAGTAAATACCACAGTGTTAAAAACAAATGTCCATTATGTGAATGGAATTCTATTTTACAGTGAATTCCAAGGTTACAGCACTATTCATGAATTTTTAGTGATGCATACAAAAGCGAATAAATCAGCTCGGTACACTGGTTCATACGAGGCAATTTTTTAGTTTTTTAGGAAAAAGGTTTGTAGGAAAACCAGTAGCTAGTGGAAATACAGAGAATTTGGTCAACTGGGTCTACATTTTTAATATTAAAAAAAATCACATTTTTATACTGGTGACAGGGATGCCAATTGCATACATTTATATATATATATATATATATATATATGAAAAAGTTTACATGTCAACAAATCATATCATTATGTTTTGGGACTTGGGAGACATATTTATTAAATTGGAGTATTTTGTAATCAAGCAGTAAACAGGACAGTACTGAAGTTTGCTTAAGAGGGCTCTCGTATTTATAAATGTGTAAATAAATTGCACAACTTCAGAATGATTTCATTTAAATTAATGCTTTAAATCCAGTCATGTCTGCGGTTTGTGAAGTTAGTCATGTGAAAAATTGCCTGGCAAAACATGGCTGAATTTAAATATTTTAAGTTAGGTATTATTTATTTTTGATAATTGTTGACAATTTTAAAGGGAATGAACACAGCTCCATTGGTCTAACTGTTACCCAAAGGAGCCAGCTACTCGGACAAAAATGTTTTAAAGGTATTTGCAAAATAATAAAAGTAACTATCTTATAAAACTTTCCAGTGCTCTAATATGCTACAATAAAAATCAACTTTAACTAGGAAGTTTCTGCTTGACCCTATCAATTTATTTCTATTGATCTACCTCTTTACTGCTCAACCAGGATGTTTTTAATAGTGACTGAACAAACTTGCCAATTGTCTTTACCTTTTTGGTTCTCAGATGAAACAAAGGGCTTTATGCCAATGCAAGACACTTTTTTCAGCTATATGACCATACATTTTCCAAATTTATTTTACTATAAATAACTTTCAAAACACTTTCCCTTGCTCCTAGTATGATGCTTGACCATCAAAAAAAACCCTGGCTAACGAGCTACCCCTCGAACCATTGGCCAATGGTTAAGGAGAGTGACAGATATTTATCACATAGAAGAAATGATGGCATCCGGAGAAAGCAAGATAGAGAAACTTACACAAACCTGGCTTTATTGGATCCAGTTCTGTACCACCGCAGAATATAGTTCATTGTTGTCATCACAAACATCACCTGATAATTTTATGTTGCCACCTTCTGTTTTTTCTGGTGTTTTTCTCTATTTTGGCCATGTACCAATAACAATGTCATATTGTTATATCCTTTCCCCTCCCCCCTACCTTCCCTTGCCACAGTTTCTCAAGTTTTATCTTTTTAAGCTCCTTCTTTTTTTTTCTTTCCTTCCTCAACACTAAAAATAAAAGGTAATGGGACACATAGGTTGTGCGGATTATACTGTACAGTTATAGGTTTACTATTATGTTTCTGATGTCAGGACATTCTTGGAAACTATGAAAATGTATGTTTTTTTGTTTGATTTGATTGCTGTATAATTGTTCTCACATGTCTATATGTGTACTGCTGGTTTTGTCTTAATAATAAATATTTATAAAAAAAAAAAAGAAAGACCCCAACTCTCTATTTTTGGCACTGCTAACCTAAAGCTAGAATGTTGAGGCAGAGAGGTCTACAGGAGTTTAATCATCACTGACCACCCAATGGTCAAAGAGAATGGTGCTGGAGAAACATCAGTAGCAAGAAGGAAGCCATGGGGAATGCAGGTTCTGGGACCATCATCAATGGAGGATTCCAAGATGATATGCCTAGCATACTTGACAACTTATGGCAAAAGCTCATCCACACCAATTAGTTTGTTACTGCTTTAATCAGCCTTATTGTTTACAATTTGAATTGGATCTTATAGAGAAGTAACCACTTGATTTCATTGCTGCAATTTCCTTTTATTTTGGTGGGATTGGGAGACATTTGTTATTTAAATGACACAATTTGTTGCTAATTAGGCTATTTCTCATTCTGCAAAGTCTCTGCTACAGGTTTACAGGCCCTTGTTTGTTTATTCCTGGGCAGCCAAGTGCAACAGTTTGCAAAGTTAATAAAAGTGCTTAAAATGCAGTAGGAATGTTTACATCCGTTTTTAAAAATGTCTGTGTGGACCCAGCTTAAAGGTGAGAAAGATTTTCTCTCTACACAGGCTGAATTAAGAAGCGCTAGGCTCACAGTGCTACTTTGAAGCAGTTGAGGGAGGAATTTATGACTCAAACTGATACCCTGTAATTTGTTGCATTATCTGTCTCACCATTACCTTGCTTAGAGACAAGAGTTAATAAATGCCCCAGAGTATGTCTCATACCTCTCAATTTCCTTTTTTTGCTCCTCTGACTGCAATCAGAAGAAAATAGGAAACAGGTCGGAAGACTTTTGGAGGACCTAACTGAGGTTTTATCACTTTCCCACTTCATGGAATAAATAAAACAATTTTCAGTGGAAATTACAGTTTAATCCTACTTAATGTAGTCTTCCTGGGGAATTACTATAGCATTATAAATAGCCAGAGTTCACCTAATAATAAGTTCACCTGGCTGCAGATGCAATGTTGTGAATATTCCTGATAGAATCAGAATGTTTACTGTTGTTTAATGTAGACCAAGAGAGCTTCCACCCACGGCTGGTAGTCATTCAAATATTGGTACCTACAATGTTTTTTACATGGCACACACTACCCTCAGGTTCCTTAGACACATTGAAAAGTCACTTCATGCTTGGTGATTCCATGTATACGCAACGGATTGACTTAGAAGGGTTCAAGTACCATAACTGGGGAGGGCCAGTTAACATAAGCGTGAAAGTTTTATTACAGCAAGGGACAGGTGATGTCCTTAATAAAGCTGTACAGACTTACCTGCCTGTCTGCAGTCCTCTTTGTAAAGTACACTGGGTATATGCTGGGTAATCTGGAATACCCCCCTAGTTCCCAGGATCGAAAGAACATCTGGTCTGGTCAATCCAGATTTCTGAAATCTGTAACCCAGAAGAGGATTGGGAGAAGATGGTTGCACTCTTAGCTAAAGTAGCTTAGTGTTGTAGTGAACTATTCCAGTTCTTCTGATCTGCTTGTATTTAGCAATAAAATTCAGTAAACAAACACATCATTATCTGAATGCAATACCAAAATAATTCCCTTGTAGCATTACATATTCCTTTGGGGCAATGCCGTTATATAATTCTCCCCTGGGCACGTACCCTTTCCTCAGCACAAAGAGTCCATAATACATAGGTTCTAAACAACTTTTGATTTGCCTTTTATTTTCATATAATGCATCCTAAATGTGTGGTTAATAGTTTAAAATTTATTTTTTCCAGTGTTTAGCTGATAATGATAAAAAAAGTGGTAAAAAATGTCAGCGTGATAAAATAACCAAACCAACTTTTACTGCAACATTTACATACTGTAAAGGTTGCATGCTTACAGAACAACATGGGAATATTTTTACCCTGCGTAAGGTAAGCAGAGCCCCACTGACACAGACACTGAGGTGCCCTTGCCCTCCTGATAATAGACTGTGAATCCCAATAGGAACAAAATCCAAAAGACTTTTAGCAAATGAAGCAATTGGCGTAAATTAATATAAACTGTTCATGTAGCTTAATTTAAAGATAGTTCCAGCAATAGCATCAGAAACAGATACTTTTTTTGACAATTTGCTTTGCTGCCCCTTTATTAAAGCTATTTTTTCATGTGTTCACATAGTTAGTCAACTGTAAAATTACTAATTGCACTTACACTGTTGGAAACTGATCTCTGTGATTGGGGAGGATCGAATAACATCCCAAAGTACTTGAATCATCGCTTTTTACAAAAAAGAAACATCACAACCAATGTTTGTAAATCAGAATGGTAAAAAGGTTTAAAAAAATACAAACGTGTTGGATACAGGTCTGTCATATCTGTAATATATCATAGAAGGGTAAGTCCTAATAAAATACATTTTATTATATATATCAGTGACTAGCTGTGTTAATTCATCTATAAATAAAATGTAACTAATGTACAAGGGAATTTTTATTGTTTATGGGATAGATAACGGGAATGCAACTAACCGCACCACATTCTACTACTCCATGGCACTACATCCCTAAAAAACACCCCAGCCTTCTCCGCTAAGACTTACCAATCATCCTGATCTTGGCTTGTAAAATTTGATCTTTTGGTGATAATAGATCTGGAGTATTTAAAGCTTCACAATTTCCTAATATTACCAACAATTATTATTATTTTTTCTCACATGACATAACCATGTATTTTGTTTTCTAACAATAATGCTTGGTGAAAAGCATCCTCCAGTTGATTTTGACTTTCAGCCAGTGCTCCAATGTTCTTGCCCAACAGGCCTACGTCCTTAGCATAAGCCAGATATTAAGATGTTCTATTTGGTAATGTCCCACCCGGGTTTTAAAAAACATACAGGACAGGGAGTCATCTTCACCCACTCCAATCAAGTAATAGATTAAATACTGTGCAAAGTGAAAAACAAAAAAACATTGTATACATATTAGAACACATTTGTATTCAGTTCATGATAGGATAATAGTACATACATGCCTTTAACCACTGAAGAACTGGTGTGGGCATACATGGGTGAATGTTATCTGATACTATTTTCATATCTTAAAGGATTTTTTGTAGGTTTTAAAAAAATCAGAATTTAAGATTAGGAATCATATGAATCTTGGGTGAGAGTACTTCCAAAAGGTAAATTGTGGGGAAATTTGCATGTATGGCAGATATGGCAGATTTGTACTGCACTGACACTGACACAAAAAAGCAAAAGGTTCACTTATATAGAATGCAATCTACAAAAAAAGGTTATCTACTTGTGCATGACACTGCATTACTCCATTATATCTTTCCTGGCAAATGTGCTGTTTATGGAATATATAATGTATTCCACTGAAGAATACTTTCTTATACCAGTTTGACTGAGCAATAAAGCATTGTGATAACTGGTACATAAAGACGCAGATGTTGCCGTAATGATTTAAAGAACTCTTTCAGCATTCCTATTGTTTTTGACAGTAATTATCAGTGTGTAAATTTTCATTTACAAAGTTATGTAAAATGTTCATTTTTAGAGCTAGTGTTCTTTCAGCAGCAATGCCTAATGATTATGTATATCACATTAATGTTCTTTGATCTAATGTTATTTGGAAAAATAATTGCTTAGTATCTTTGGGTAACATGGGTTTATAAATATTTAGACTTCATTGTACCATGTGATATATAACATCAGAAAAGATATTTATCTCCAGAGCTCCAGAGAGCATATCTATCTGTCCCACGGCATCACAGTATAAAACAACAATGCACTGGTTACCTTAGTACATGCTTTTCTCCCCTGGTTTCCCTTTTCAACAGAATACAGATCAGAATGATGTCTGTCCAAAGAGAAAAGAGTTGGCAAATGCTGATGTACTATTACAATTGATATTCTTCTAGATAGAAGACAGCAGTCTGAATAACAGGAGATTTTTTTACTGAATGTTTGGCAAAATAAAGCTATTCATATGAAAAATGTTTCATAGATAAATGCTGTCAGAAAAATTAAGCTGTAAGCCAGGTAATTTTTAGTCATTGTTTTTTGGAATAACTATCATTTAACATCTCAATATTCCCATCTTAATCTATTTAATCAAATATGCAAATTAATGCAAAACAACTTTCATGTGTCTAAAATGACTGTGTTATATAGTACTGTGCATTCTGACTGAATAATCACTGGTATTTTAGTAGAATGATCAGAGTCAGGCAAGGCCTTTCTTATGCCAGTGGACTTCCATTGAATAAAATATTAGATAGAACATGAACTGTAATTTGTTTTTAACCTGCAGCACAGTAACCATACAATCTGCTCTGCATAAAATACAAAATGTAGGGAAGCTCCTTACATCAACATAAAAAATGTTGTATTTTCATTGCTAAGTGGCCAAAACTACCACAGGTAAATCTTATAAATTGGCATTGGTAGCCAGACCCAAAAATAATCATATAATCATATATAATCAAATAATAATAAAGTAAGAATTGGGGTCCATTTTCTCTTAAATTGTAGCCAACTTTTACCCAAAATGTGCACATTGGATTCAATTAGAAAATGTGTCAATTTACCGGTAATCGTGATTGATACATTTTTCCTATTAAATCCAGTTTGTATAGTTTTATGTGTAAAAATACTTTACTAAAGAAGAAAGTTAAGCTCCCCAATCTGGAATGGATTCCTTCAAAGTAATTTGCTATTTGCAAGTAAATGTTTTGAATCATTGGGCAGATCCATTCCAAGTTTGCTGGAACACCCAGCTTCACTGATCAAAGTGTATCCTCTCCAGCCTTGGAGAGCTTTAATAAATAAGGCCCAATGCATCAACTGTTTAACAAAAGCATAAGCACACACATAGCAGATTAGCATTTTAGCTAAATTCCCATGGGCGATACTATGGTAATCCCTGGGCAGTTTACAACCAGCAAGTTGCTGATCAACTACCACAGCCAGGCATTGATATGCCTTTTCACAAGCAATGAGTTTAGACGGAGCTTTTAAGGGTTCCTAGTGGTTATCAATAACTACTTCAGTAGATTTTGCATACTTCAAACTCTGCTTTCAGTCTTTCTAATATGGCTACAGTTATTTTTATTCTTACACAGTATTTATATAGCACCATCATATTACACAGTGCTGTACAAGTCCATAGTCATGTCACTAGCTGTCCCTCAAAGGGACAATCTAATCTAATTTTGAGGGGGTAGCCAATTAACCTAACTACATGTTTTTTGGGATGTGGGAGGAAACCGGAGTACCCAGAGGAAACCCACACAAACACAGGGACAACCTGCAAACTCCATGCAGATAGTGCCCTGGCCGATAGTCGAACCTGGGACCGAGTGCTGCAAAGATCAGAGAACTTACCTCTGAGCCCCCGTGCTGCTCACACAGTTAAATGTGGTTGTGGCTGTAGTTGTAAAGTGGTTACCACAATGCTTCACAACTATGTGAACTAATCCTTAGCTTGTATTTTACTGGACAAATAGGGACAATGTACAAGTAATCATCATAAAAACAAGTTTTACTTTACACTGCCCACCTTCTCCACTCTTTAAATCTCACCATTATACAATAACCATTCTTGTAAATGGCCACATGTCTTCTGACCACAAATATAAAGGGGCACATGTCCTCTGAACACAAGTATAGCGGAGCACATGTTCTCTGTCCACAATAAAAAAGGGGGGACATGTTCTCTCAGCACAAATATAAGGAGGCACATGTCCACTGACCACAAATATAAAGAGGCACATGTCCACTGACCACAAATATAAGGAGGCACATGTCCACTGACCATATAAGGAGGCACATGTCCACTGACCACAAATATAAAGAGGCACATGTCCACTGACCACAAATATAAGGAGGCACATGTCCACTGACCACAAATAAAAGGAGGCACATGTCCACTGACCGTAAATATAAGGAGGCACATGTCCACTGACCGTAAATATAAGGAGGCACATGTCCACTGACCGCAAATATAAGGAGGCACATGTCCTCTAACCGCAAATATAAGGAGGCACATGTCCACTGACCACAAAAATAAGGAGGCACATGTCCACTGACCACAAAAATAAGGAGGCACATGTCCACTGGCCGCAAATGTAAGGAGGCACATGTCCTCTCAGCACAAATCAAGGGGCACATTTCTCTCAGCACAAATATAAGGGGGCACATGTCCGCTGACCACAAATGTAAGGAGGCACATGTCCTCTGACTGCCTCTGACACGTCCTAGGCTGCTGCACTCCCTAAACCCTGCTTTTTATTACATGATACAGACCTCTGAATTCTGTCAGCTAAGATGTACACTTCTCATAATCAATGTGCTGTGCATTTCTTTCCGCCCAATATGATTAGTTTAATTTTATTACCAATGATAATTCTGTATTGTGGGAAGTAAAATGCTAAAGGTCAATATTTCTAGACTGTTTGTGAACTCAGGCTTACGGATATTACTGGTGTAGAATGTTCCTGTGGTCTTATATTATAGGATTCATTGTGTATTTTTACACTAGAAACTAGTACAATCAAAAGCTTCATGCTGCTTGTTCTTTTCTGAAATCAAAACCTTTAGTTGAAGACAAAATCATTGCATCTGCTTTGTGAAGACTACATGAGTGTTGTGTCTTTGTTAACACCAGAGGACCACTGCTGTGGCACACCAAAAGTCCTGGCCTGGGATAATTAAAGGTAAATATCCAGTTAGGACAGGTGACAAACATGCACTCAAAAACACAGTTGAGATCAGTTGAGATACTAATGAAGTCAGGACAAGCAGGACCAGCAACTCAAGCCAATCAAATAATAAAAATACAAAAGGAGTATAATGTATTATTATACAGTATTTATATAGCTTTTCAAAACCATATCTACATTAACAACTATTTTTATACATGTAGTGGCTTTGTACAATTTGACCGCAACAAAACATTATTGTTGTAACACAGGCTTTCCCACGTATCATGTTCGCTATATCATGTTCCTGATAAGAACCTGCATCTATTTTTGTACCATGATTTGGATTTCTTGCTAAATAAGTTATAAGAGGGTTTTTGGTTTCTCTGTCTCTTTATTGAGTTCTCAATCCTCATTAGCTTTTTCTACAATACATATCCTTTTAACATAGTTTATGTATAGTTAACCAGTGAACTTCTATAGATTCTTCAGCATTTGGACCTATATACACCTGTACTGAGTATATGGAAGGGTGACCCTCCAAAGATGAACAATAAAAAAAGGTAGATAACCCTTTATCTGTTTGTTTGGTGCTATTGATTTTTTTTTATTTTGTGACTACAGTATGTCTATATTATGGTTGGTTGTAAACCAAAAAGGCAATTTTTTATCACAAGCTCCCAAAAGTGATGTGTCTCATTGTTTATATACAGATAAACTGCTTTGTGTTATTATGCAGAGCCAATGTGCCAATATGTTAAGGGGGGTGGGGGTATACATTATGTTGGTTTACTGATACTTTATCTGTCCAACTTGAAGCAAAATAGGATGAAGTGATAACACTTTAAAAACAAGAGGCAATTAGTAGTACTTACCTGTCAAGAGAGTGTTCAAGTCAGTAAAATAAAATACAAAGCATCAAACATAATATTTTTTTCATGTTAATATTCCTGTGCAAAAGCCCATTACAATGTCCTGTTCAATTCCAGTTAATTTCCATCATCAATCAAGAAGTGCTTTTGGCCAGCTGTTGCATTTTCTACAGTACAATAAATGGATCTGACCCTTTCACTCTGCACAATCAACTGAAAAATGAGGCACTTTATGTTTTTTAGCATAATATAATATTGTGAGTAAAAGCCAAGAAGTCATTATGGCCTCACTCCTGTAGTAAACAAAAAAAACTTATCCTAAGTGGGGAATTATTCTACCTTGCCATAAAAATGGAATACTTTATCCACAATCCTGCAGACTGTAATGCTCACTGCTAAACAGAGAAACTAAAGGACAAGCATATGCCATACTAAACCTTCCAGAACAAATACAACTCAGTCTGTTTTACTGAACCCATCAGAACAACATTGCTTTGTATGTTGCTTTGTATCACCTAAGAATGAACTCCACCTAACATCACAGGGCAATAGGATAAATAGAAAGGTAATCTGTGTTTATTTTATAGCCACATAGGAGACAGTTCACACAGGCGGTGAGGTTGCAGTTAACATTTCCTCACCACTGGCAAACATGCCAGCAGTAGTGATGCTCCCCCAGCTGCCTATAGGGAATACACGAAGGTGGTTTACTACCAACCACCGACTGGCTATCCAAACAATACAAATGCTAATTCATGTTAAATGAGCATGGTGATTGGGGTTGTCAGGCTGAAAGCAAGATGCCAGTCATTAAGGGCCTTCTGGGAAATGATGTTTCTACCACTCGTGTTAATTTTGTGAGTTTTGGGAACGACAACCATGGTGGTAAAGATGCTCCGACGGCCTCTGTTCGCTGTCCACTGTCTATGCAATACAAGACATTGAGTTAGGCAGTTCAGATTAGGAGATTTAGACAAGCAGTTCCTAATATCTGAATTTCGCTGCACATAACTATGAATCAATTACTGTCATTCAAACACATTGACATGGAAGATTGCCCACCTAAGATAGTTTGGCGGGTATCGGATTCACTGCTTTGTAAACAGACCCCTATGTATTATTTTCTGGTATTATTATTCAAACACTGTAGGTTTAATTTTAGGAGTACTGGTTTAAAAACACACAAAAATCCTTCAGACACGTCTAGTTCCTAATACCTTGGTTACCTTTCACTTGTGAAGGTTGCTTTAGAGCCGCTATTGCTAGGCAGAGGTGTATAAAAGCAAATACTCTTCTATAGAACTCATGGTCAAATAGTCCATAAAAGCATTCACTTATGTTCTCCAACACATAATGTGCACTTGAGAAATCAGAAACAGATTGATTTGACATCCTGTGTTTGTTGACTTTCAAAGCTGTCTTTTTTATAAGAAGTACAAAAAAAACAGATAATACAATTCAACAAAGGAAACATAAACAATACATTTTCTATAATAATTTCAATCCAATGTCTTTTATTTAAGAAGCACCAAACTGACATTCAATCTGCGTGCCTTGTGTTTAAAAGAAACCTGGTCCAAATAAAACAGTCTTTATAGCTTGTCATTTGTAGTGGCATCAGTTGGGCTCATCACCAGAATTCCCAGCACAAGTGCAGATAATATGGAGTTAATTGCTTGTGCCAAAGAAAATATTTTCTCCTTACAAAATAAATAATAAAATCACTTGATAAACAAAGAATCCTGTTAGCAATACTTAAACATTCTGCTGAGATTGCTGACTCGCTTCGTGGAATTTAATTTGCTGATGGGGACTCATCACTTTCATACAGAGCTGCAAACTTTTAAATTCTGTAAAAAAAATAATGTTTGATGTGCAGTGAAATGTCTAGAAAAACTCCCAAACCACTGCAGATATGATTTCCTGAAACCAAAAATATTTGGTGTCTTTCTTGGTAAGGTGAACTATTTGGTATAATTGTAACAAATCAAAAATTTGCAAGCAGACGGCACTTTATCGCAGATGGGAAAGGTTATGTCTCTTTTTCAAGCTTATCTGCCTGCCTTTTGTAGAATGCTCACTGAGGTGTGCATGTGTAGCCCAGTGTACAATTTTGGCAATTCCCATGCATATGCTTCTCGATCTGGCCCACCGAGTTGACAGGAGATCCTGAACTTAGAAAAGGACCATGCTAAGATGTCAGCGCTGGCAAATGAGAAAGCAGAGGTAAGCTTACTTCCACTTTAAGGGCAGGGATCGAGTTATAACACAGGGCATTCAATGGCTGGGTTCTTGCTTATTTACTTGCACTTGTTCTTAATGAACCAGGATTTGCACATTTGGTAGCTGGTGGAAGTGAGCGGGACTACTACCTGTCACTACCCCCTCTATTCATTCTCTATGGAAATGGCACCAAGAAAAGCTACTTGTAGTGTACCCTCAGAGGCAACGGTTCCCTGGGGTGAGGAAGCAATAACCGCACCACAACGTCATGGCCATTGTGAACATAGCCTATGTAAAACTTTTTTGTTTTAAGAAAGGCTTCCATAGTTCATTCATAAGCACCCCCAATAAAAGCATGGGCCTTACCTGGCATGGGAGGGGGGAAGGGGCATGTTCACTGCCCCCTGTTTTCTGGCCATTCAGTCTGCATGTCTGGACACATAACACCACAACCAGCTTTAATGCATTTCCCAATCATGTTATGTAATGGACTTGTGTATTTTCAATATGGCTCTCAAGTTCACATTCACATTTCTGCCTGCAAAATGGTGTTTTTATATATTTTTTTGCAAATGTAATAATGCAGAAAGATTTGTCTCCCAAAGATTTCAAGAGTGTTCAGTAAACTTTAAAGAAATTTCTCTAACTCCTTGACAATCTGAACCACTGCATTTTTTACCTGATCATCTACAAACACACTCTTTAACATCTCCGCAGAAGTAAAGACTTTGGGTAATAGGAAGTAATTTATCATTTTCTTTTAATTTTGTTATTTACTATGAGAACTGGAAGAAAAAAAAAACATTAAGATCATAAAAACCTTATCATGCAGTTTTTTAAATTAAATTCTTACCAAGCACTCCAGCTAGGTCTGGTGGGAGCATTTACTGGCCATTACAAGATCATCACAAATACCAAGCACTAATGTATATTGGGTTATTAATGAGAATTAATACTGTTGAGCTGTACACCAGCATTTTGATACTAACATTTATCAGTAAAAAACCTAAGCGTGTTTCTTGGTGACTCAGGTTTATCTATCCAGATAGTATTGGAAGTTACACAACACCATCAAGGGTATTCCTACTGTTCCCTAGATAGGAATGCTTGTTCAGCATTAGCCCCTCACATATATCAAATTTAACAGGTTTGTATTCCTATATTCCTGGCTCACAAGAGCTGGGTTCAGGGATTTATGTCATTGGAGGTTCTCTTTTCTTTATGACCATGGTTTCTCATTTACCACTAAAGAATTTAATCCTCTTTTATTTCATTACAGTAAGGTAAATGGGAAATATTGTATATATTTAGCAATAGGTGGTGCACTCCAAGATGCACCCTACTATTACTACTACTACTACATTGCTACTGATTTACTGCTATGCTGTGAAAAGCCGGAAAATCCAGTCTATTTTTATGACCCATTTCATGGATATGCAAATAACAATAAAAAAATATTTAAGCAATCAGTATGTGAAACAAGAACATTGTTTCAGTGTCTCGTTTTATTAATATATATATTTATGTTTGAATAATTCCTTATGCATATGCATTGATCTTTAATCTTTCTGCTGATTGACAACAATGAAATCTCCACTAATCACTGGTAACCACAGACTACAGCCTGTCCACAGACATCAGACAGATGTCAGATTTCTGTTGCTAGAAATGATCTTTCCTTATCGTTTCCAGTGACAGGAGAGATAATACCCTTCTGTTCTTTGAAGAGGGGAGGGGGGAGGACAAGTGAGTGGCACCCCACTGTGTTGTCCGCTATAGAAAAGTACAGCAGTTGTTCCTACTCAGTAACCCAGCAATCCACCAAAGCTGCTGTACACATGTTAGATCTATAGTTGTGTTAATATAGAAGCATACACAGGTAAAATTTTTTCTGCTGGAAACTTAAATTTTTATGATCGTTTCCAGTGACAGATGAACAAATGAGAACACATCGCCCGTTCTGTTCTATGGAGAGGGTAGGTGAGAGGTTGAGTGAGTGACACCCCGCTGCGCTCTTCTCCCTTCACTTGTATAGTGGACATTCCCAGATCTGTCCTGATGGATCCATGAACAATGTTGGACAAATGCTTTACATGTCTGTTGTCAATCAAACATCTCCAGCGATATTCATCTGACGTATGCACATCACCTATATGATCTAGGCTGACATAAAGTGGTCCACTTTTATAGCTACAATGTGTACCAGCCAAAGAAAACCAAACTAGTT
>NC_092859.1:104895128-104901075 GCF_032062135.1 Pyxicephalus adspersus
ATATATATATATATTTGTAGAATTTGCCTACTGACCACCACACTAATGTACTAATGTAGGCTGTGGATATAGTAAATATAGACGGGGTTCCCTCATAAAAAAATATGTCAAAAGACACTGCTTTAACCCTTCATACTTATTTCAAAACTAAAACAAGTTTGCCTTTACATAAATACTGGTTAATAATAATAATAATGTGTGTTATAAAAAGTGTGCAAGGTAAAATATGTAACATTTTAATCCAAATATTTATATCCACATAAATATATATCCAGTACTCCTACTTATCATATCACATAGTGGCACGTCATTAAAAAAGGATTCAAAAATGCAGCTCCTTTAACTAAATTGCACAATTATAAAGTTGGACAATGGACAATTTATAGTGGTCCTTACCCCCAAATATTAAATTCCTCTCACTTTCTTTCACCCCTCTCTGTAAGAAAACCACACCTTTTTAAATGTCTTTTTCTCATGCAGAGCTCCCTCCAACTTTGTCATTCCTTATCTAGGCAACAGGAATGTAGCCTTTGGCTAGCAATCCAGGTGGGGCATCACCCCAGAAGAATATTCTAAAGCCTCCTTAGACATGTGACATGAATATGGCGGGGGGATTCAGTCTACCCTCAAGCAATGAATCTTACATATTCGTGCATTCACACAGGGGAAGATTGTAACAATGGCCTCAGAAACCAAGACGGTGGCTTGGGACAGCTGTAGAGCAGAAGTTATGAAGAGGACAACGCTTGATTTGCTTGGCATGTATTTGCTGATTAAGCAAGTTCATTGTATGGAGGTGGTGAAAGGACCACTACAATGACTCTAAAGCAGAGGTCCCCAACCACCGGGCTGTCTGACAGGTGGGCCGTGGCTCTGGCCGATGCATCCACCAGCAGGGTCAGGAGAAGGACCCCCCTTGGGGGGGGGAGCACCGGCCCTGGAGTTGTGTCTCTGGAGGCTAAGACCTGCAATGGGAGAGTGGGCGGGTTCTGGCATCATGACGTCTCTCTCTGGGGGAAGTTTCTTTCCCTTTGAGTGACCCAAGGCTCCCTGCGCATGTGCGGTCCGGAGTCTGTGCATTTAGTGGTTCGTGAGCTCCAAAAGGTTCGAGACCACTGATCTAAAACATTATATGTCCAGAAAGAAATGTGCTTGTGTAGTCCTCACCTGTTATTTCCTGATGTACAATAGGTAACAGAAAAAAATCTCAGTTGCTTTGGATAACAGACATTCAATTTACATTTGGAAATCAAACCTAAGTTCCCCTCAAATATTCAGCCCAGCAGAATGTCTGGTGCTATTCTCGGCTTGTTATCTGCACACTTGAAGAACGTAACATCAGAGTGCAGCACAGATGGAATGCACAGAACACTGTAAACCTTGCAGGTATGTTCATGAAACGTGCTGTCAGCAGACTACAAGCGAGGCTTTCTTTAACACCAACCAAATAAATCTATTCAGTGTTACATCCAAAAGATGACTTCACATGAAGAGAGGGGCCTGGTAGAGATGTGAGCAGTGCCATGAGATCATTCCATTGTTACCAACATCTCTTGTAAATAACCGGACTGTTCTCATCCACTCAGAGCTGTCATTAATCTGACACACAGTAACCCTGCTTAAAACTAAAGCGCTAGGTATTATGTAAATTTTAACATGTCACGCGTGAGGTCTTGTCCTGGATTTATTTTTACAGAAATAGGAATAGTAATACAAATACACTGCACGGCTCATATATAAAAAAAATCAATGGTTACGTGACATTCTTTTGAAGATCAGTTATTTATCAATTGATATTTGGAGATCTGAAGCAGGTAGTTCTTCCAGTAGTTTTTTCACACACTCTATGGGCTTGTTCACCTGTAAGGTTGATAAAAGTTTCCCAATGTTTCACTGCTCAAAAATCAATCAATACCACAAAGCCCTCTCATGATAATTGAAATCAATGAGATCTTGAGGAGGCTCTTTTTGCAGCCGTTCAGCAGGCATTTCAGTGTAGTGTTTTCTCCATCATAACATGCGTTTTATAGCATCTTATGCGTTGTCAGACACTTCAATAAACCTAAATGGGAATGCTTTTCAAACACCTACCTAGCAGCATTTTTTTGGAGCTGTTGGAGATGTTTTTGGAGCACTGGTACGAAGAAATACAAATGATTTGTTTCTATTTTCTGTTCTTGTGTAAGGCTAAAAATCTGCTTCTATAGACACCTGTCAGCACCTGTCAATGCCGTCTTCAAAGCACTGCCGGACACCAAGCAAAATAAATAAGGCACCTTGTAAGCAGTAACCACACCACAAACCGTCCATCCATGTGAACACCCATGTGACCAATGTCCTTCAGAATGTATGTGCCATTATACAGAACATAATATATTAAAAAGTCAAGGGGCACACAGTTTTTGGCTGTATGAAATACTGTATAATTTTAAGTAATGGTCTTTTATTTTCTAAAAAATAGACTTTTCAGTATCCTAATAAAAGTTTTACTGTCATTGAACAATATTTTCCATATTTTTACACTGTTGATAACGTGACCTACATTTGTGGCCTTAATTCCAACAAAGAAAAAGAACAGGCCAACTTTAATGGTTATGGTCCTGCAAAGTCTCGGAATAAGAAAAAAATGTTTTCTGTGGTCTACATAGCACTAAACAAAGAAAGCAAAAAAAAAACAGGCCTAAAACTTTCCTTGAAATCACGTGATTAACTTTTCATTGTGTCTTCTCATTGAACCTGAACTTAAAATTGTGGCCATTGCTTGTGGTGTAACCAATTTGTAGAATGTGATATTGTCCTGCGATCAAATGTTTCATCGCACATCTAAAACTGCACATGAGCATGCTTTCATTGGATGCGACTGAGGTTACACAACTTAAATTGTCCATGTGCTCCTGAACTTAAGCTACATACACATGTTAAATGATTCTCGTCTGATTATTTCTTCAGGGCTAGTATCAGACGGGAATCTGGCTAGTGTACAGCGCTCGTGTGACATGGATCATGTATCAGTCCTGGCAGATCCACGAACAGAAAACGGCTCTAATGCAAGTAAAGGGGAGAGAGCACAGTGGGGTGCCGTTCCGTCATTCTCCCCCCCTCCCTATAAAGCATAATCGTGTTGTATGTACAGTGCTCGTTCATGCATCGTTCAGTCTTTCACCATCCTTTCCAACAACAAAAGCCTAATGTGTACACAGTCTTAGACTCACACAAGCCACACAACTCAGCACACCTACATGGACACAAGTTATGTTTTACTTCAAGGGAGAGCCTACAAATTATACGTCAGGGGGCCATTCATCAATACTGTATTATTGACCGTGGTCAGCAACCTGTCGATTCCTATAGTTGGGTAAAAATGTATTATCTGTAAGCAGAATAAATCAGAATATCTGCAACAATTTACTAGTACACTAAAGGGAAAATGGGCACTATAGGGCCACATATATACACACAGTTTGGATTGCATATTGCACAGTAATTAAATGACATGCTTTAATACATCTTCCCCAGCATATTTATCTTTCTATAAACTAGGATGACCATATCTGATCCAAGCACACAATATATCTGATTAAAGGGATGATCTGACTCCATCCCTCTAGACTAGAGAGAAATATTTGCCTATGCAGAACAGAAATACACATCCCCATGTAATGTCACCACTGAGTAGTATGAAAAGAGCAATGCGAAGTACAGTGATCAGCGGCCATCCCCTGTGCACATCACTGACACACTGTCACTGTCACACACTGTCACTGGCAGCACCAAGAAATCCCAAACTCCAGGAAGTGATCAGCAGAGAGTGAATAACAAAGTTACTGCGGCAACAGCTCAAACAGCATCCTGGATGTGAATGTATTCCCTGGCACGCTGCATTGCAGGGCCGATTCCCTGTGATCCCACATGGCAAGCCATACCATTGGGGCGCTACATCCCAATCTAAGCCCAATGTATACGAGCTTTGTCCATGAGCAGCCACACTTACCTTGTTTTACACACTTGATCCTGATGGGCTCCTTGCAATGTTTGATGACAGCCAGCACATCCCTGATGGTGAGCCCAGCCACCGGGGTATCGTTCACTTCCAGCACTAGTTCCTCAGGTAGCAGCTTGCCACTCTGATAAGTCACCTTGCCAGGCTTCACCTCTCCCAGGTAAGGGAATTGCCCATTTTCTGCACCCCCTTTGATCTCAAAGCCCAGCTCCCCTTCCAGGCTCCTGTCTATCACAATCTCATGGACTTTGTTGGTCCAGTGGTTTTTCTTTTTCAGGCTCTTGGACATTGCCCCAGGGTCCGTGGGGGGTAAGGCAGATAGGAGAAGCTGGGGGGGCTCCTTGGTGCTTTCCTGATGAATGGCCAGGCTTTACAGATGTGGAGGCAGAAGTGCAGTGTAGCTGGAAGCTGCCTATGTGTGTACACACACGGCGTAGTGTCTTGGTACATGCATGTGCGAATGGCACCGCTGGGTGTTAGCTGACCTCCATAGTGGCTGCTGGTCCAGGGAGTATGTGTAAGCGTGCGAATGTGTACGTGTGTGTACTAGTTGTACAGTAATAACTGGCAGAGGGGTAGAGGGAGGGGAAGGATGGAGAGCAGCAAGGGGAGGAGGGATGGGAGCTGCCTGCTTTCTCCTCTCTCTAACCCGGTAGTGAAGTGTGAGAGAGAGGCTGGCTGTGTTTGCCAGGCAACCAGAGAGGAGGAGGCTGGAGCACCAACATATATCTCATCCCTGATACTCACTGCAACAACCAAAACAATACAGCTGTGTGTAACCCGCACACTGCCAGCCAGGGGACTCCTTCATTGTGCCTTCAATCCCCTCACAACCATGTATTGTTCAAGCAGACATGCTGAGGACTGCATTACCCCATCACTGCCCATGTTACAGTATTTATATAGCACTATCATATTATGCAGCGCTGTACAAAGTCCATAGTCACGTCACTAGCTGGCCCTCAAAGGAGCTCACAATCTAATGGCCATATGTCATTAATACAGTCTAAAGTCAATTCAAGCTAATTAACTCACTGCATGTTTTTGGGAGGAAACCCATGCAGACGTGGGGGGAACCTGCAGACTCCATGCAGATAGTGTCCTGGCTGAGATTTGTACCTGGGACCGAGCGCTGCAGAGGCCGGAGTGCTAACCACTGAGCCACCATTCTGCCCAGTGTTGCAGACATAGCTGATAGTTACATTACAAAATGTACAATTTGAAAAGAAAAAAGGTTTAATTTAAAAGCTAAAAAATATTTCTATATTCTAATAACAAAATGTATACTAATAATAAACCCATTTTTATTTTTCCTGTGACATTGGCCCAGCATTATATTTGTAGAAACAGTATCACCCAGTAAACAAGTTTTGAAGCTGTATAAAACAGACTGGGGAACACCAGAGCTTTTCAATACATTACAAATAAAAATGTCACAAGTCTTACACCTTTGGTTTGCTGTATGAAATGTTCTACAATTGAAATCAGCGGTCGCAAACCTTTTGGACCTCACAAACCACTAAATTCATCATTTTAATCCTGCGAACTATTAATATGAATTTTTTAAAAAAGATAAATTCATTTGTAAAACAATGATCTTCCTAATGGTGCTGACGAGGACTGTGGATGCTCTGATTGATCAGCTCACGGTTATGTGAAGTATTACTATTGTTACTAGTATCATTAGTTGCATAAAATAAAATATTTGTTTGCTTTTTCTCACTCATATGTTTATTTCATTCAAATCTAAGACCAAAAAGGAAACTAAAATTATCTAAGTCAAACTGTTTGATGCCAATAAATATATCATTTAAAGAAAATACACAGCTAAAGTCATACTTACCTAAAAGAGCATCTGAGAAATAAATAAAATAAAACAATCAGACAAGAATCACGGAGCCAGAAGACTGTTGAAATGGTGGAAACAATACTGAATCGTGCGGCTTG
>NC_092859.1:104901162-104920238 GCF_032062135.1 Pyxicephalus adspersus
CTAATTATTTATTATTAAATGCACCATTTTAAAGGTAACAAAAGATTCATTTAAAAGCTAAAAATGTAAACAAGCAAAAAAAGGAAACTAAAATAAAAAAACAGTTACATACCACATATGTAGGGGGCAGCCCCTGAGCGTGCATTCTGGGAGTCGATGTTGTTGCAGATGTCACAAATTTTTAGCTGTGAAAATGAAGAAAAATGACATGTTATGTAAAGGATGTTAAACAGCCACCAAAACTCTCATTACCCCCAAAGTTATATATATATATATATATATATATATATATATATATATATATATATATATATATATTTGTAACTAAAGAAGCTTTAAAATCCTGCCAATTTTTTTTTTTTTTGCATCTTTACTAGTTTGCCACTATGCTAGCATGAATGTGGAAGGTAAAAATTCTTATTTATTACTAAAATTGTTACTTTAGCACAGGTCTACCTTGCATGTTACATCACAACATAGAAGGACAATATATCTTGGGTCATTGCATACCATATATTAGTGGTTTACCCATGTGCGTGCTTTCTAGAAGTCACAATTCTTGTAGATGCCACATCTCTTTTTAGCTGACAATATCAAAGAAATATCAAAGAAATGTCAAGTTCAGCATAATAATATGACCCCACAAATCTTGTTTTATTTCACATACTCAGAGCCTGAAAGAAGCCAAAAATTCTGACACTCTATAGTGGTCTCTTCTAGTTTGCTGCTATTTTAGCACAAATGTGCAGATTTACTATTACATTTCTCATTTTAGCACAGGTCTGCCTAGCATTTTACATCACAAGGGCAATTTATCTCATTACATACCATAAATAAATGGGTTTACCCATGTGCGTGTATTTTAGGAGTTGTGAATCTTGCCACATGTCCTTTTGGCTGCCAATATAAAGCAAATGACAGTTCAGTATAGTAAAATATCTCTTTCCACCGCCCTAAATCTCTTTCCACCCCCAACACCCATACCATTCCTAAAAGTGGAGACTTGAAAGAGGCTAGCATCCTGACAATTGTTTCGCAGAGTCTGCTGTTATTGTCATGCAAGCATGGATATTATGACAAAAAAGTTCCAAATGCAAATTTTCACTAGAATTATCATCCTCGCACAAAACTACATAGTTGTTACATACTTCATTTGAAGGGATAAATGTGTGTGCTTTCTCTTCCCTCCCCCTAAGCCCACACATGTCTTGAAAGCTAGGATTTTAAAGAAGGTAAAAACCCTGACATTTTTTTCAGTCACTTCAATCTTTTGCTATTCTACTGCAAATATGGAATTTTTGGCCCTAAAAAGCTTATTCCCACACTAGCACAGATCTACCTATTATAATACATAGAAACATTGACAAGCAATTTGTTCTGAGCTGTTACATGTATCATATATAAGTATCAAGCCATGAATGTACTTTCTAGGAGTCTTGCTTCTTACAGAGGTTTTCAGCTGCAATTTCAAGTAATTATGCTAAGCATGGTAAAAGGACCCTTAAAACTCTTTCCACACCCCGAAACCCAACCAAATCTTGGAAAAAAAAGCAAAAGGTCGTCTACAAGTTTGTCACAATTCAAGTGCAAATATAAAACTCTGGCCTAAAAATTGGTAACATGCACAGTTTCCAATAAAATTCTCACCCTAGCACAAATCTTTGGGCCTGATTTATTAAAGCTCGCCAAGGCTGGAGAAGTTTTGATGGAAAAGTGGTGATTCAGCAAACCTGGAATATATGTAATCTATGAATAAAAACATTTGCTAACAAACAGCAAATGGCTTTAAGGAAATCCATTCCAAGTTTGCTGGATCACCCAGGTTCACTCGCGAAAGTATAATAAGTTTAATAAATCAGGTCCTATGTACCAAGTTACATCATCATCATCATCAAAGCATTGACCAGCAATTAATTCTGTGCTGTTACATTACTCATTTGCAAGGATCACCCTGTTTCCAGGAGTCACACTTCTCAAGGTTGTCACATCTTCTTTTCTGCTGCAAATATCAAACTTTTTTGATGAGCATTGTAAATGTAACTCCAAAACCCTTTCCACCACAAACTAATACATGCCCTAAATGTCCACAACTTTTTTTGCAGTCACGGGCGCTACATTTTAAATGCAAATATTAGTACATTAGCACTAAGATTTCACCTCATAGTACAGATCTACTTAATGTGTAAAGACATTTAAGGGAATTTATTAGGAATTGTTGAATACCAGATATGTAGGGATTACCCTATGTGCCTGCTTTCTGGGAGTCCTATTCTTACAGATGTCATATCTTCTTTTCACCTACATATATAAAACAAATGACAATTTCAAGTAAAGACTCAAATTATACCCCCTAAACTCAGTTGTACAACTACAGCCCACATAGCTGCTTTGGGGTTTGGGCTACGAAGGGAACACTATTCAGAAATCTGTTTAGGAAAATTAAACTGTGAGGTTTCCAGCATAAGTCAGATCTAATGATCATTGCTTTTCCCTACTATACAGTAGGATGCATTAGATTTATTGCTTTTTGTTACAGACTGAAGTTAACCCTATGTGCCCAAGGCAGTCAAAAATCCTAAAGTCTATCCTCAACTAAATCTAAAAGGACAGCTAAAGCTGCGTACACACCTGCAATTTTTCTCGTTGGAAAGGATCTTTCACGATCCTTTCCAACGAGAAAAGACTGCACGATGCATGAACGATGCTGTACATACAGCACCGTTCATGCTCTATGGAGAGGGGAGGGGGAGAGCGACGGAGCGGCACCCTGCTGCGCGCTCTCCCCTTCCCTTTCATTAGGATCGATCGTCGTCCATCGTCCATGGATCCGCCAGGACGGTCGTCGGACGATGGACGACGACCGACTGTACACACGGCAGATTTTCGCCCGATAATTGGCCGATACCGATTATCGGGCGAGAAAAATTTGCCGTGTGTACGCAGCTTAAGATTTGTTTTAGTGAAATTGTGCATATGCATAGCTAAGTGTAGGATCCTGGGATATGTCTGGTGTCTTAAGCTACGTACACACGTCAGATTTTTATCGCCCGATAATCAGCATCGGCCAATTATCGGGCGAAAATCTGCCGTGTGTACAGTCGGTGTCGTCCATCGTCCGGACGACCGACCTGCCGGATCCACGGACGATGGACGACAGCCGATCCTAATGAAAGGGAAGGGGAGAGCGCGCAGCAGGGTGCCGCTCCGTCGCTCTCCCCCTCCCCTCTCCATAGAGCATGAACGGTGCTGTATGTACAGCACCGTTCATGCATCGTGCACTCCCTTGTCGTTGGAAAGGATCGTGAAAGATCCTTTCCAACGACAAAAATTGGCAGTGTGTACGCAGCTTTATGCTATCCGGGCCCAGCCAATCAAGGTGGCTGAAGATGTGATGCCAGGAAGAAATTCATGTAAAAATGGAAGTGCCAATGTCAAAGAAGGGGCAGGTGAGTGCAATTAAAAAAAAAAAAAAGGTAAGTTTATTTTATTACAGCAGAACCAGGCGATGGTTGCAATTTTTTTGCATTGCAGGTTTAGTTTCGCTTTAAGTACAGCCAATTTAATGGGGTGCCAATTTCTATTTCTAGCTTAAGATTGAAGTGAGCTTTGAACAATATACCATTTAGCAAATCTGTTTGTATTTAAACCATCTTGTATAAAATTTCATAGGAAATGAAAAGGTACATCATAGTTTTCTGTAAATGATAGATGGAAAATCAGGAGCCTTTTATTCATGTTCAGCGACATCCTGAAATCCAGGTGCAGAATTGACTTCCATAGTTTCTGAATCATCTTTCTTGGTTTCATTTTGGTAAGCTGCTCACGTCAAAAAGAAATAGGCCATGACTCCTTTGTAGAAGGATCCCTGTCATATTCTAAAGGGACAGATTTTGACCCTGAAGACTGACCTTCTAGGTCATTATCTGAGTCTGTCTCGGCAAGAATAGCAATAAACCTCCCCTGGCGTATAAAGCTTTCTAGCCATAATTAATAATTTAATGAAACAATATTGAGTAAAAAGTCTACAGTAATAATGATTGTAACTACAGAGAATAAAACAACGTTGTTCAACATGACTGGTAACTGAATCAAGATACAAGTAATAGTAGTATGATAACACTACTGTAAACTAGATAGTAGTAGTGAAAAATAAAGGAAATCCTAATACTGCAACAAAGCAAAAAGGAGTAAGTGAGAAGGTTTTTTAGACATTGTTTTTAGTTAGATAGTTAATTGATTGATTTGTATAGTATAGCGATCAGATTGAATGTATAGGTGTCAGAAACAAAGCAGATCATGTGTCGCCAGAAACTAACCATAGTGATGGTCCCCGGAAAATATCTAGCATGTGTACAGCTGTCCAACCATGTCATTCACCAGTCCATTCTGGCCAAACCATGCCGGTGGCAGGAGCCACCCGCATTTCCTCCCCTTCTTCATAGAACTCAACAGTGCTGGGCGTACAGCATTCATTTGTCCTCCTGCCACTGAAAATGATCAAAAAGAAGCATTTCCAGACACAGAAACATGATGTGTGTACATGGCCATAGAGAAGAATGGGAATAAAGATGAGTTAGGAGATCAGATTGTATGAATGAATTTTTACAGATTAGGTAATTGTATGTTGATATGTTGATGCTACATACTAGATTTTATGTAGGAAGGCTATATATTAAATTGATTGGATGCAAGTCTTTAGGAGATCTGATATAAGATATTACAAATAAGCAGTTACAGCATGTATGTGCTAGGGATCTGGCTGACTGGACAGTGGTTTGTTAGAATGCAGATGTGTATGTAAGAAAAGAGATTTATGGGACATGTGTTGTGCAATAGAATGTTTGTGTCTGCATGGGATCAGATGTATGCTGTATGATGAAAAATCATACGTATACTGTACATTGGCCTGTATTTGTCAATGTATGTGTGAGTGTACTACAAGGTGTGAAATGATTCATCAGTCTCCCAAGATCTGCAGAGCAAGTGAACAGGATCAACTTTAGGTTAAATAGCTAACAGCAGGGTGTCAGCAGAGAGGTGATGATTAGACTGGCACCATGCTGGTATGGGACAACTGCCAGCATTGTAACAACATTCAAACTGACTAGTGACTACATGGGAGCTCTCATTAGTCCTCAAAGTGTTTTAAAGGGAGTAGAACCATACTAATCACAGTTGACAAAAATGTTACATTTTAGTAGATGTTACACACATTTTTAAGGTGCATGCTCACTGGTCATCATTGAATTTGTCAATGAGCAGGGAGCACTGACCACAAGACTGTTGTGGACATAACCAGCAGATGACCAGCTGCCAGATGACATGCACAGACCTGGGGATATTTGTAAGGCTCTAATATTATTGATCAATAAATATATCCGTAAGTCTGCACAATTGAGGGGAGCTCATTTTTTAAGCCATGTACAAACATTTGACGAATGTCAGATGATTTTTAGCTTGCAATTATCTTGCAATTATCTTCCATGATCATTTCCACTGACAGACAAACAACTGAACACTGTACACACAGCGTGGAGAGAGGATGAGTGAGCATGTGCACAGCAGTAATTTGTGATTGGTTATCAATTAATGATGCTATGGGACCGCTGTACACGTCAGATTTTCACCTGAGATGAGCACCAGCTTAGGTGAAAACCATCTGACGTGTGTACGTAGCTTTATGCTGCATGATAAGCAGCTTGATGATCAGCATGATAACAGCTATAGTTGCCTCCTATACCTCCTAGATCAAATGTGGACATGCACTAGACAGTAATGGGTTAGTAGATCCTCAGGGACAAAGATTGCTAATAGATACTCTCTGCAGATTTGTAGATCTGATCTGCAGACATATTGCTGCTTGATCACATTCACAGAGCTAGACAGGGGAACTGCCATGCTTATATACACAGGATATGCCTACTGTTACTTAGGGAACTGTTTCTTAATATGTCCATGAGGAGATGTTGTCTTATAATAGAAAGTATTAGAAAGACTGTCAACGTGCAATAATATAAAAAATATTTTGTATTAAACATTCCACCTTTTTGGAGTATATTTATAAACAATTCACTGTGCGTATATTGCAATATTTTCACCAAAAACATTAACACTTGGAGGTTATAAGAAGTAAAGAAAGTCCACACTTAGACATTTATCACAGGAGCAAATGGGCTCAAGCAGCAATAAAATCTGTGTGTATACATAAAAAATAAAATTTTTTGCAAACTCAATGCATATCAAAGACAAAAAACCAAAGTGTAGAAAAGTAGAAATTCCTTATCTTTCCTATCTAAAACAAAACAAAATGACCCCAGGTGGATCTAAAGCAGTTTAGTATTTGATGATTGAATATGCAATTTATTTAATTCTTTCATCAGAGCTCATTAACATCATAACACTTGTGTTGTACTTGATGTGTGTTCCCTTGTATTATTGACTTTTATTGTTGTTTTTTGTTTCTTGAAACACTACAAATTAAGTGATCTAAAAGGTCATTTGCATGCCCCTGGCTCCCAACTCCCCCTCATTACATAAATGTAACTATTTTTTTGCACATTAGTAGCAAACCTGAAATAAACTTTTTTAAAAACTGTATTCTTTTTGTATTTTCTGAATACCGCACTACTACCCCTCCCCAGCCATGAACACGTCCTCTTCTAGGTTTTGTGACTATTCTTATATTTTGGTTAATACTAAAGAAACAAGAAATTCTTTAAATATTCTTTAAAACTAATAATATGTTAATAGAAACAATAATTGAATTAATCTATAAATGACAGAAGCAGGCCGTGTAGTCCATCTCCTATTTAAAGCATAACTAAACTCAGTGGGTGGTATGCTTCTGCCATAATCGGCAAGTATTGTCAGCATACCTGCCCATTATGCCACATACTTAACCTGCAGTGGCCCAGCAGCCATGACAGAGGCCTGTTATCACTGCATGCATGGAAGGAACTATCTTCACCGCTGGCAGCATTTTGACCTATGTTGGTAAAGGTATTTAATAATTGTGTGGAGAGACTAAAAAATACATTTGCATAATGGAACCTAGGTTGCTCAGCTAAGTGCTTTATTGCTCTATTTTTGCACCTGAGGCTTGGGGGATACAGTCTGGTATGGCAGACATCTCCAAATGAAAATCACATAATTGATATTATGTTCTCTATAAGTAATTAGCCTTAGCCCGGATGTAAGCTTAGTCTGGGACACTTATCCAATGCCTGAGGGTATTTTAGGAATAATTGTCATTTAGGCATTTCTAATGTCACAAACCTTTGTTCAGCCTATGTTCTATAGATGCCATGCTTGATATTTTGTCTTGTTATCCTGTCTATCATTGTTCTTTTTAGGTGCGACTTCTTGACTGGTTTCCTAATTTTCTTCTTGCTCTGTAGCATTTCACTTTGTCTATGGCCTGCTTCCATGCATGTCTTCACCTGATGTGTGCTTTGCCTGGAGATGTTGAATGGTTACTTATCTTCTGTCCTCTTAGCTGATTTTCTGATCTTAGCTCTTGTCTGTGTGACTTTTCCTCATAGTTACTGACATCTTGGTATGAATTCTGATTCTGTCAATAAATCCTTTATGTACTTTCATGATCAGTTTTCATATTTCCAATCTTAAGATACCCCCAGTCCCACTGCCTATTGCTAATAATTCTATTTTAACAAAACTCATTGCATTTGAAACTGCCTATCAAGTGGTCAAAACGCATAAGAGAAATAATAATATTCAAAGCAATAAAAGTGAGTTTGCATATTTAGCATCAAAGGATATGTTCATTTATTTATAAAAGTGTCAGTCACTTTTAGACTATTAGAGTAATGACATATGGTTTATGTTTGTTTTTTTGTGGTTTACTATAGTTTATACATTGCTTTTTTACTTTTCTAAGTAAAGCCAATAAATACCAGCATGTGCATGGTTAGTATCTAAAATAAGCTTATAGTGTTTGCATACATATACACACAGAAAAAATGTAACACAAGCAAGTTTATTGTATTCATTTGGTCCACTACTTTGAAGAAAATATGACTAGATCTATGTTTCCATAATGATAATTGTTTAACAAGGACAGTAGGGATTTTTCACATTACAATTTCATTATACTGTCTGAGCTGATCTAGTTCCACAGAACAATTTAATAATTGTGAAATACACAGGAGTGAATAAATATGAATTACTTCAATATTTAGACTATGCAAGGTTATAAACTCTTCAGTTGTCCCTACTGAACATGTTGCTTGCTTTGACAAGAACAGGCAGACAAGAACAAAAGAATGATAACTGGTTTTTATGAAATGTGTGTTGTAAAGTCATCCTTCAATATTAGGGAAATCCCTTTGCCTTTATCTAATTAACATGCTGATTGCACTTCATAATTGTTGTTTGACAATTCCCATTGATGTGCAATAAGCAGCTGTACTCTGGACACATTCCTAATATTGTTAAATGCGAAATTGTCTGTAAGGTCAAAAACAGTTGGTTGGGTGAGAGAGGTCAAAAATACCTCAAATTATCTATAGGCATTGCTGCTATATTTTTATTTGCAATAGAAAATTTTAAAAAAGCAGTATTCATCTAAAATACCATTGTATCATAACTCCATAACAACCCCTTTGTGATATAACTACCTATGACTCTAAATTCCAGTGTCATCTACATTGTGCCCGTATATTGTGAACAATGAGGAAGACAATGGTATGCAGGTGAGATATATGCATATATGTAATGTAGATTGTACAGAATTCTAGTTTTCAATTCCTATATTCCCTTCCCCTGAAGCAGCTTGCAAACAGCATGCCCTATGATGAAATATACTATATACAAATGCTTAAAGTGAATTTAAAATGCAAATGAATAGAATATATAATGATAAAATGTACATACTATTCGTAACAACTTTCCAGTTTGTTGTTTGCTCATTTTGAAAAACAATGAGTGTATTCCAGGAAGACTCCTGATTTTCAGTATGAAGAAAAAAACTATTGCCTAACTGCTCACAGCTGTTCAGCAGAAAGAATGAAGACAAATGATCAATATGCTTTAGTTCTTTTTATGATTAGAGTGGCAGGAGCAATTAAAAACTTGAACTAAGCTAACCAAGCAGTGCAGATAAAAACTTGCCAGGGACTGCTGATGTTTTATAGGTCATGGATCAATATTAGTTTAATTTTTACACATTTCCTTACCTATAAACATTTGTAATAGCTATAGGTAAGTGTAAGTATGTCCTTGGAGCTTGATTTACAAAAAGGTCTGCAGATTCGGGTTGGTAAATCTTTCGAAAAATTAATTTATCTGTGAAAGCAGTAATAATTACAATATTAAGGAATTTGAGGCTATTTAAAGGTTACGTATTAAATATAAAGGTGGTTTGTTAAAAAAGTTGTACAAATGAAAAGAGAAATTAAAATAGTTTTTAGTCTTAGTGAAGCTTATGTCTCTATAAAGTTTGTAAAAGTTAAACATTTCACAATATGTTAATCAAGTATAAGTGTACTTTTAAGGATAAATACACTTTTAGTGCATACATCTCCATAGCCCTTTCCAAACCTAATACTTTGGCCTACTCATCATCTGGGGGAAGTATAAGGCAATTTCCAAATAATTTACAGTCAGAAAGATTATTTACAAATGAAAAACATTTGACTATTGCAATCTTCCCAGGACTGGACATCCCAGTATATTCACCCCAAGGTCAGACCATGCAATGCTTCGAGAAATTGCAAAGAACCCAACAGCTGGATGTCAGACTCCACAGTCATCAGTTAGAATAGGAAATGTTCTCGACAGAACAATCAGAAAAAGACCAAGTATGGTTGCCGGCAGAAAGCTTCTTACCTTTAAAAAGAACATGGCAGCATAGCTTATGTTTGCAAAGTTGAATCTAAACAAACCACAAGACTTTTGGAGCAATGTCCCCTGGACAGATGAGACCAAACACTGGATATCAGCAAAAATCCCAATGGGGTGATGGAATCAATGTCTCTCTAGTACAACCTTAACATAACTTTGGATCAGGAATAAAATAATGTAGAGACTGATTTTAAAATTAAAACAGAGCTCTGGGCAAACATTCAATTACATTCTTGGTACATAAACACATCTACCAATGACTAGGATCACTCTGCTACATTCTGATTTAACATTACTATTGTCTAGGTTAGATAATGCTTATTAGAGAAAGGAAAAGCTAAAAATTTGTCAGGATGAGCAGTAAACATGTTTCTTCTTTAACTGTGTAATTGGCTGTTTGTCTGGAATTTCACTAATTAATTAAACACTATTAAAAAAAAAATAAAAAATAGAAAAGTACATATACCTAGTCTATGAAAAATGTGAATTAATACAAAACTGTCATGATGAGTGCAATGTTCTCTGCTGGTCACCAGCAGGTTGCCTTTGCTGCTCAGCTCCCTAATTTTGTTCACATCTGCAGTTTCAAATTTTAAAGGCTCCTTCCTGCCTTAGAATTAGATGAGTTCTTGACCAGTTTAGATTGATCCTGTTGTGCTCCTGGCACTGATTCTTATTCTTTTACTCTCAACCCCGATTATTCTATTCCTAACCTGTCCTGTTCTTTACTGCTCGTCCTGGTTATATCATTATTTGTAAACTGTATTTGGTTTTTCACCTTATGACTATTTTACTGACCTGCCTATTGATCTTTCTCTATTGCTCCCCTCTCTTCATTATTGTTCTACCTTTCACTTGTATATAAATATGCAAATCCTGCCTGTCTGTCCACATACTTTACAATGGGAAAGACTTCCCAGGAGATGTTGTTCTGGGGGTGTGCCTGTGTCAGTAGGAATTGAGCTCTTAGCAGCAAGAATTCACTTAGCCTAAAATGGATTTCACTGATAGTAAATAAAGTTGTTTCTTACTACAGAAACAAGGTAAAAGCAAAAATGAATGCTGTATGAAATACTGTGAAGAGGGAGAGAAAGGTTCGGAGGTAAATTTGGGTCATGCTAATAGTGTTTCATGAGCACTATCTATATCTATCCATAGCAAGTTTGGACTGTACCTTTTAAAGTGAACCTGTCAGTACGTAGACCGACAACTGCCATTACTGCCTTTTTAAAGGTGCAGAGTTGTCTCTCAGCTTAATTTAAAGTGGAACTAAACCTTCAAAATGAAAATAATGCAACCAGTAAGATTCTTAATTGCAAGAGGTGATGTATGTGTTAAAATAACCTTACTGGCCAGATTGCAATTTTTTAATTGCACTGCAGTCCCGTGAGGGTGCTGTCAACTTTACCTGATCTTCCTGGAGTTGGGTTTTCTGCCACCTCGATTGGCCTTGATTGACACATGTGCGTAGGAGTTCATTCATTCCTGAAATCCCCATTGGATGGCCGTAATTTTTCATGTGAAATTATAGTTCCACTTTAACCCACTGTCCTTGTGTGAAAATAGGTTCAAAGAAAGTCAGGTGAATGTGTGGGTGTTTACTCTTTACTTACCCAGGATGAATGTTACAGTGCAAACCAGTTGAAGAACAAATGCTGTTAAATGGCAGAGAATGTAATTTTCAGAGGGAAATTTCAATATTTTGCTTTAAGACGTAGGGTAAATGTGTATCATAGAATTTTGGGCAAATGTTGGTGAAAATGACTATGGGATCCCAGGATCAAAGTGGATGGGCACAAGTGGGCATAACAGTTCATCAACTTAATTTCAAGTGAATGCTTAATGGCATCTTGTGGTGGAGATGATGTTGAAACAGAAATATATAACAAATGCATACACAGCCCTATGATACATTTTATTACTTCAAATGATCTTCTAATTGGATACATTCCAAAAATACAATCCAATATAACCATTTGTAGCACTATATTTATTGTACCAAATGTGAATGTGTTAAAACAGCTATAAATTTAATGATAATCCATTTAGTGACCTTTAGTTGACTTTTAAAAAATTCCAGTTGCATTCTACAAAATGTCTGTATTAGTGCTCTGTATGTTATTATATTGTGAAAGTTTTGTCAGTTAGAGAGCTTTCCTGTGCAAAGAGTCATGCATTATTAATGAACATTTACCAAGTGACAAAAAAAACATCTTGAAAAGTCCACTGCTTTTAAACCAAGATATAATGATATGTATGCATGAATACATTACTCATCACTCTTTCATGTTTTATAGATGTATCACCAGCTGATTGTAGGAAAGGTGTCTGTACATATTTCTGTAAATTTAGGCATGTGACATCCAATATTGCCTAATAATGACATGAAATATGTTTATATTATTATTATATAATTGCCTTTGTTAGATGTCTTCAGACTGGTCATTTGACATACTATCCTCATTCCCACATCATCCCACTATCCCACATCATTACTCAGTAAATACAAAAAACAAATGGTTCTCTTTCAGGGGGTAGGCCCTGTACTCACAGTCTGCCTTCAGTCTAGTTTGTTGGACCATGGCATGTTCCATTCAGCACAGAAGACTAGATATTACTGTTTCTGTTACTCTTTACTGACTGTAAATATTACAACAATAGCTCTTTTTTAAGACGCTGGGCATCCTATTTTTTTTTTAATTTGCCAGTTAATGCAAAAGTGCTATTTAATATACAGGTGGAAGATGTAAGAGTCACCTTTTACGTCTCAGGTATTTTTGTGCCAAGATTCATGGTTCTGTTTCCATTTCCACTTCCATAAGCAAGTTAAGGTATTATCAGCAAAGATAAAAAGTAGAAATCATATTTGTAATATCATGACTCTCAGGTTAATTTAATATCCTTCTGCTCATAACATTGCAGTGATTTAGCCAGGTGAAATAGTAATTTTGTTGCCTCAACCTCATCACCTGCTGATCTCAAGTGGTCTATATGAACGATTCATATGCATTATTTAAATTTAGTAATTACTTTTCATATTCAATAAAGTGTTAATGACCACCATGGCAGGAACTATACTAAAAATCCTATAGACATACTGGTAATAGATTTAAGCAACTTATGCAATGACGTAAGTATCCTTGCACATAATTGAATGTATAAACTGCACACAGGTTCACTGCACCTCATTTCACACTTTAGTAAATCAGGCCCTTGGTTTGCCATAATTCTGCAATGCATAAATACAAACTTGACTTTCCCATTCTTGTTCTGTCAGTGAACTCTATTAGGTCAGTTTCCTCGGTGTAAATGAGATAAAGGGGAATGTCATTTCATTCGTTAAAGATCAATAATGTACTCTGAACTGGATACTTGCCAGAGAACATTTTTCGATATAAAGTGTAACATCAATTCGCAGATAATAGATGGTCATATCATAGAGGCAGCGTTTCCATGATACTCATGCAGTAGTTTTATTTTTTGATGTCTGTATAGAATTAATCATATTGTTTTAATAAATAGGAAATATTTCTTTATTGATATTTAGGATGATAATGGTTGATTTTATTTTACAGTTTGAAAATAACTGATGGTTGATCTCACTAAAGAACAGATTTTCACAGGATTCCGGGATGTTTTGGATAAACATGTCAGGGAACAGAAAGAAAATCTGTCATGCCCTACTTCTCTGAAAATGACTGTAATGACCTATGGTAATGATACCACCACTTGCAACAAATGTTGTTAGAAAAGCAAAATAAGATACAGACACAAGGAAACAAATGAAGAACATAACTAATTTATTTAGCATTAGATTAACTTTGGTATATAAAAAAAAACATTAATAGAGCCTTTAGAAATAAAAGCTCTTCACCTCCTTGAGAAACTGATTTCATCAAAACTGAAAAAGATGAACTTGAAGAAATAAGTTGTGACAATTTTTACCTTGTCTCTAGTTGACATTCTATCCTTAAAGTAACCTTATCAACCCAGGGAGGGCAACCAGTTAAAAAATAAATAAATAAACACAGCTCCCTTTCGGATGGTGTTAAAAAGCCAAACCTTCACTGTTTCCTAGTCACTGTAAGTATGTGCCATTTTGGGTGAATTGAATACCTGTTTCCCAACCTGACCCTATAGTCCCAACCTGCAGCTCCCGGGTCCATTAGTGACATATAAATGGCATATCAGTTGCCAGTAAGGCCAGTGGCCAGGTGGCTTTTCAATATATACTGTAGGCCACCTAAAAGATGGTATGTCTACTAGTTTACCTTATTCTGCCCTAGGTTTCTTAGAAGTGTCCCTTTGAAGAATAGTCTTTTCTAGTTTTCTTTTTTCCATTACTCAAAGTACCTCAACATGCATACAATTCGGAATGGGACTTAAAGTACCCAGAGCTTTTGCTGATCCTACTTGTAATAAAAGATAATAAAAGTTATCATTTGTTTTAGCTTTCAGCATCACCCTTTACCCAAAGGTATACCTCCAAATTTCTCCTAATGTAAACTTCTTTTACATTATTTTGTTAACAAAAAAATCGATCAAGGCACATGGAGTGGGATAATAAAGAAAGAAAATAGATGGTTCTATGTAGTCCAGAAGGAAAAGCTGACAACACTGGCTGGAATTTCAGAGCAGCAATACCACTGTGTTGTCAAAACAAACAGAAAAATTAGGAGCACTCAGCCTTTTTGGCAGATCAACAGCTGGTTTTCTGCAACCCCATCCTTTTAAAAGGACTAGAAATGGGGAAAAGTGCATGTATTGCAGATACTGTATGTACTGAATATATATTTGTATTGTGGCCTTGAAAGAGATTTAAACTTCAGAACGTATTGCACTAAATGGATAGTTCAGTTGATAAATACTCATTTTTACTCAAAGGGCATAGTCAGGCCTGGTGCAAATTTCAAACAAATTAGACCAAACTTGTCCTTTTCATTCGCATTTCTAATTATCATGTGAAATCCGTAAAATGATTAAGTTTATAGAACATATATATGGTCAACATTATTCCCAACTAAAAAATAAAAAATAAATCCTTTTCTGTATTATGGGCTCCAGTGTGTTTTGTTACTTGTGTTGTATTGTGTTTATTATGAATGTCATTACTGTTCCATGGTCTATGGTTAAACTGGACTTTTTAACCATGATGGTTATGAGTGAATGTGATTTCAGGAGAAGTGTACAGTAATGTATGCCATTTCCGGTGTCCTAAGCAAAGCACCACCACCGTAAGGCTAACATGAGGTGCACTGAGGTGGTGAGACCTTGCTGCCGAAGAAGCCTCATTACCCTCTGCTTAGCACATCAGAGTGTCACTTGCACTGTTACTAGGGGCCATTTAAATGCCACCAAAGATAGGTTGGCGGGCATATTGGTCAGCCCCAGACTGCCAATATCAATGGCAGAGCAAAGTGTATATCAGATGAATAAGGTACCAAATTACCAGTAGAGAGAAAGGTAACAAGATGGTGGCTTTCACACCCTGCTATACAAAAAGTATCATCCCCAGTAATCCTCCAGATGTGCACATAATATGGCAATGTTTCTCAGCCAGGGTACCATGGAACGCTGGGGTTCCCCCAGAGAATGCTAGGACTTCTTTGAGCAATGAGCAATTTGTACATTTGGGGTGAGTTACAACTGACACCAAATATCTTTTTGTCTATCTAAATAGTTGGCATTTAATCCAAAGGCAATCCAATTTAAGAGGCATTTTTCACATTGAACACATTAATGTACAGTTGGCTTTGGATATTTTGTTAATATTGCTAGAGGTTTCCTAGTATCTGACAAACAATGATGACAAACAATAAAAATAGGGTAATATAAAAATATCTAAAGACAAAGAACAAGGAGCTCATGCAGACAGATAACAAAAAAAGCTGAATTGATACACAGAGGGCAGACTACACCAAAATTTATTAACATGAGAAGAAACAAAACTAAGAATTAGGACAAGTAGCCTAAACAATTATATCAATAAGAAAAGAGGTGGAATGGTATACAACCTCTACAAGAACACCAGTAATATGTGATAAACTATCAAATACTACAGACAATTTTTAGTTACAAGGTATTTCATATGAGAAATACCTTAAGGGTGGTCCACCAACGATCAAACTAAAACGCGTTTGATTCGCAAATGGAGGAGGAGCAATGTTGACCGGGTTTAAAAGAGCATTCACAACCCATGTTTTCGAACTTACGTGTCTTCTTCTCTTAAAACCCTCAATATTTACCCACCCAAGTACGGAGAGTGTGAAAATTGATGTAGACCACATTTTAAGAGGCAAACATTAGATCCTTAGTCAAGAAGTACCTGCAGGTAAAAATGATATCAATAATTTAAAAAAAGACACAAAATTGTTCCTTTTCAATTATTTATTCACAAAAAAATAAAAAATATATAAAAAGTAAAGTTCAGAAAAAGTAGGTACTCATCTATTCCCATTAGCTGATATTGCCCTATATATCATAAATTTTGAACAACCTCCAACCAGTGCCTGATGTTGACATATGACATTGACCAAACCATAGTCTGAAATATCTTACCACATTTCCATGTATAATTCATGCATTTAATGTTTGTGGGTTTTCTTCCCTGAACTGCCTATTTCAAATCTCCTGCAACATGTCATAGGGATTTCATTTTGAGCTTTACCTAGGCCAGTCCGTTCTTTATTTCTTTTTTTTTAATCAGTGGATATACTAGTGAGTTTTGCATCATTGTTTAAAACTTATTAACAAATTTGCATTCCTATTAAATTAGATTATGAGAATGAATACACCACGTTGATTTTTATGTGTTGTTTGTTCAACTGTATCACCTTCATCGGTAGGGACTGTTAGAATATAAATCCAATGTTTGCTTGTTTTAAAAAGCTAAAGGACATAACAATTTCCATGTACTTTTTTACATGACTGTATATCAAAGTCCTTTGTAATATCATCACAGCTTCTGATCATCTTCAGACAGCAGTTACTGACAGCCTTCTGTAATATTTCTGCAGTTTTTGATGCTTTTCTGTAGGGCATCTGTGGTGTTTCACCACCTACAGTATCTTCACAGATGCTGATTGTTGAAAAGCTACTGCTAGTAAAACGCTTACCTTTCAAGATGTTGCAGAACACATGACTGAGCCTTTTCTGTTTCATTGGGAAACTATAGGAACACAGAAGGAGGCAATTGCATTGTGCTATGTAGTTCACTAGATAGATCATTATATACAAGCCTTAAACAAAAACCTTCCCCCTAATGGCAGACCTACTCATCAAAAATATTACATGAGGATAGTTTTTGCACCCTTGTCTGTATAAACAATCATCCTGAAAATCGTTTGTAGCATCTGTGTTGTCTCTATCTATTTCCTACTGCAAATCCACAGTCTCTAATAGTCATTTGTAGCCTTGCAGATACAGAACATAATGAGCAGCCCCTTGGAAATCCTATGAGCACCCTAGAGGTTTCCCTTATCAAGAAAGCTTACTGCCACTCTTTGTTGTTGCCTAAATTAGATACAGATGAGCAAAGCAAAAACTACAGAATGAGAGACATACAGTAACAGGTGATAGAGACTGAAAAACAGGCATAAACAACTGGGAGTATTGAAAACAGAAATAGATAGTATATAGTATACTGTACAGCCAAACTGGATATTATTTGATATTATCTGCAATTCAGTCAGATGAGTCGCATATTGTCATTCATTCAAATAGAAACTTGATTCAGAGGTTTATTATTGAATTGAATAAAAGTTCTGTGGGTCCTACTTTGGGATTAGAAATTACACATATCAATAGATAAGAACAAAGGACTCTCTGATATAACTATGTAAAAGTTGTGTGCACAAAAAGCTGAGTTTCCATGGTAACTTTATTACTGTATAACAGCTTTGTGCTGTTACCAATATGTTTTATATTTACATACATGCAAACCACACAAGCAGTTACAGTAACATATAATATATACATGTATATACATGTATACACGTATATAATGACATACGGACAACTCCTAGATACGGATAGGCTTCCTGTCTCACTGGTGTGCAGGACAGAGGCTTGATAGGGGGGCGGGTTGCATGACTTGCAGAAGAAATCTTTTGGTTGTAACTTTTTAATGACCAAGACAAACTCTGCAGTTGTTTCTTTTTGCATATCAAAGCACATCTTTCTCCAGAATGTCTAGGCTCCATAAAGTTTTTATTTTTGCTTTGTTTGTGATTAACTCACAGTGAGGATTTTATACAGTAACTGACACCATGCTGCCTAATAATATGTTGAGACAAACATCCTTTCTAATTGCATTTATTAAAATAATGTACCTGTTCCGACTTACATACAAATTCAACATAAGAACAAACCTACACTCCCTATCTTGTATAAAAACCCGGAAACTACCTGTAGTATTATTTGCGATTGGAAATAAGCTTAAAAGATAATACTTTAAAGTCACTTGTATGACAAAACTCATACGATCAATGCATAAATACGGTAAGTGAAAAAAGAACAGGTGTCATTATATTTATTTTTTTAACATACTCTTTTTTATAAGAAATAAAATTAATTATATAATTATTTAAAAAAATGTAAATATTAATTATTAAAGGCTTCCAACTAGAACTTTAAACATAATTTAGATAAATGCTTTAAAGAAAAGGGGAAATGTGATTTTAAAGAAAGAAATCCCCAAGGTCATCTTCATCAAATTTATGGGTGAAAAACAGACCTTTGACCGCTCTCCACAACCCAGTCTGTACAGTGTATTATTATCCAAAGTAACCAGCAGCACTACCTGCTTATATGAAGAAAAAAAAAAAACATGAATGAAAATCACAAAATATTTTGAAAAGTAAAAGTTCAAATACATTATAGTATAGTAAAGTATCATATAGCAGGGGTCCTCAAACTTTTTAAACAGGGGGCCGGTTCATGGTCCCTCAGACTGTCAAGGGGCCGTACTATAGTTTGAAAAAAAACAGGATAACATTCTTATGTACACTGCACAAAACTTATTTATTGTATAAAAAACATGAAAGAACAATACTATATGCACAGCACACTTGCCGATCATTAAAAAAAAAAGTGGGGTTTGCTTTGGCTTTAAAATTGCTAGAGATTATTCCTTTGCATGGAAAATGCACAGATAAATTTGAATTTTCACTGTGTGTATTGAAAATGCAAATTTATCTTGCATTTTCCATGCAAAT
>NC_092859.1:104921171-104942763 GCF_032062135.1 Pyxicephalus adspersus
AACTCTGCTACACGTATTGATTTCTCAGCTATCAACCTGGCAGCATTTCCCAACAGCTACACCCAAGGCCACATCCCCATTAGGGAACAACAGGTACAAGGTATTTGTAGAAACATACTGTATTACTTCTGGTTGAGCAGCTATTATGGTTATAAAAAGTCATATATAATATATATATATATATATAAAGGTATAAAAGTCACCAAACCCACTAATGTACAGGAATAGACAATATTTTTATTTAGCAATCTCCCTTTAAAAAAGTTTTATCAGTTAGATATGGGCAGATATTTTCTTTTATCTTGAAATAAAATGGATGCTCAATGTTTTTCACTGTTCCTCACTGTAGCAATGTAAAATATGATGAAATTAAGGTCATTGAACATTTAGAAAAGACAAAAGAATATTACTAAATCATCTTTCCGAACATTTTCATACGCATTTTAAATGATAAAATGATGGATAATATAAAGCTGTGTAATTCAAAATTCACATTTTTTAATTGAGGTTCTGATTTTCTCAAGGGTCACCAAATATAAAGTTATTGTCTTGACTTCAGAATATGATCTGATTCAATTCGTTTTTTTACATTAATAAGTTAAGTTAGGTAATAGGAATGATTACTGCTAAATGTGCTGAGCATTAGAATTTACAGAATAGGTATAATTAAATATATCCACTATACCCTAGTCTGCTTTTTTGGACTCTGATTGGGAAAGAAAAGGGACAAATGTTTGGGAGATATCTAACAGAATCTGACAACTGTACTGCTTTGTGTACAGTGCAGGAAGGTACAGCATATGGTACAGACCTGGATTCTGTGTCTGGTAGAGGTGTCTGAGCCAGAAAGCTGGCTTTGGCGTTCTATATATAAATTTTTTTTTTCTTCTAGAATATTTTACAGATTTTTATTTCAATCATGTATTTGTCTACATGTTAGCTTTAAGATCTAATTGTCTGTGAAAGCAAGAAGGTTTATTATGGCTAAAAAGCAAAAATAACATTTTTCTCTAAAGAATGAAATTTACTGTTGTATATTTGGTTTATTTTATTTAAAAAATGTCAATGTTTCCTGGTTGAAATATGATAATTCAAGGCTATGGAATGGTATTGTTCAGCACTATTATACTCTTCATCCTTTTATAACAGCAGTTTATCAAGTAAGGTGAGTGATTTCTTAGGTATCTAATATCTATTATTGGGCCTTTCAAAGTTACAATCTTGTTAAAAAAATAACTAATGTTTGTAAAAAATTAGTATGTGACTATGATAAGTACACTGAGTTTATGTTGCCAATTATAGACATAATGGTTGTGGTTTATTAAAGCTTTCCAAGTGAAGATAGACTATCATGAGTGAACCTAGGGGATCCATCAAACCTAGAATGGGCCTGGTCCAGGATTTAAAACATTTGCAAACTAATAGCAAATGATTTAGAGGAAATCCAGGTTTGTGGGATAACCCAGGTTATTCCATGATCAATTATCGTCTACAGTCTTGGAGATCTTTAATAAATCAGGGCCAATGTTTTTACCCATTTTTATTTATAATAAGGAATATCATGCCTAGATTTTGAAGGTCATATTAGTCATTACAACTGATAAAATTACTGTTTTGCTTGTTAATTCCATGTGCTTTGCTCATACATGCCTTTATATTTTTGTACACAATAATTTATAATAATTACAGGTTGCTGGAGCAATTAAAATATATTATGGCAGCTGGAGGTTAATACTGTATATTATATACAACTCTTAATGATTCCTATGTTGTATTTAGGTATTCAGAATATGTATATTGTATATACTACTGTATATTAATGATCCATGCCATCATATGAAAGACGCTTTATACACAAATGTAGAATATATTAAAATATTCTTCAGGATTACAAGAAGAGATTGCAAACTAACTGATCATTTCCTGAATTTGGTTTCAAACAGCATGTGTTTCTTATTAGTTATTTCATCAAATAGTGAAAACAAATGGAACCAAGCATCTTGTTTGGAGAATGAAACATTCTTAGGCAGATGTAAATCTGTAATTAGATTGCATATTTCTTAAAAAGGAAAGAAGGGCTGACAAAGCTGTGCATTACTCCCTCTCATTAAAGAAAACATAGGTTTTAATTACACAGCAGTTCTGTATATGTGAAAGGGAAGCCAATATTAAGATTTCATGGCCTAAATGAACTTTAGAAGCAACAAAATGTGATGTGTTACGCCGGTGATGGATGGGGGCTTGCTTCCATTTCAGTGGAAATAATGAAGACTTTTCGTTTGCTTAAATATTTAATTTTGAAGTGAAGGGAACAAAAAAAATGTCACACCTATAAATGATGTTGTGATAATTTTATTATAGAAATAGTTAAATATAAAAACACTTTATATATTTGTATTTAATATTCACAATCACGAATCACAATCATTGACTGTTTAGTGTGGTCACATTACTAGTCATTTTACTGTCAGTGTTCAGTGTTAAGCAAAGAAAAGTTTTGCTCTGCCTCCAGCCTTTGAAGGCCACAAACAGCATATTCACATGCACAATATATAGGGTGACATATTATATAATTATATTATAGCATTACATTCATAGGTCCTAGGTTATTATTGGAGGGGCAAGCACAGATATCACCCCTTATACCCAGAAGAGAGTATTGAGATCCAAGGATTATTTGAAGTGGGTATGTTTGTGAAGAACAATTGCCAGCACTTTTCTCACAATTTTGTTAAAACCGAAATAATCCCTATCTGAGGGTCTGCAAAGTTTGTTTGAAAAATTATTGGGGGAAGAAATTAATCTTAGAATATTAAGCTTTAGAACCGCCATGTTTTTTTTGCTATGTACAGGTGAACTGGAAAAAGGTCCAAAGAAACCTTAAACTAGTCTACCACGGACAGGGTCTTTACCTTACCTTTCGATTGAAGCAAATAACATTAAGATCACTGTTCCCCACTGACCACTACAAGTGCTTTGAGAAGGATACTCAACTTTTTTTTATATAAAACTCTTAAAAAAAAACATATATATATATATATACATATATATTTATTTATATATGTATATATATATATATATATATATATATATACTTTGTGTATATACATGTTCCCCATGCTGGAAAAAAAAAATAAAATAAAGAGCAGGTCCAGTTTTAGGCCCATTGTTGTGTGATAGGCAGTTCAAATGTATACACTGACTGAAGTGTAAGTTGCCCATGTACATGAGTTATATGGCCACCAGTGGATATAAGTGTTGCAAATTGAATGTAATTCCTTAAATGTACTCCCTCACCCTTCATTTAGTAGTATACATAAAATTTAAATAAAATACATAAAAGAGCTTTCTGCTGTATCTAGGATTTGTGAATTTGTCCTCCTCCATTTGCCCTTCCATATACCTCTGGAGATTTTGTAATTGTGGTTGCACACTTAAGTACGTACATCAGTGAGTAAATTAAAAGTAAACACTGGCCATGTCATCAAAAACTAAACAGTGTAGAGCAGGGTCACACTGCATCTGAGGTCTGATTTTTAGAGACTACCTGTACAAAAAAATGTAACATTTATTAATTGACTTTTACAGTTTTCCTTTCTTGATTTGCCATTTTTTGAACATTATATCTACAAATTTAAAGATCTGGATCTCAGGCATGAAGGTAGTGTCCTATGTTATTAACTAAGACAACATATACAAGGTATGCAGCAATAAGGATTTAATAAAGCTCTCCAAGGCAGGCTCTCCTGGAATGGATCTGGTCAAGGATTGAAAACATTTCCAGGTTTGCTGGATCACCCAGCTTCACTGATGAAAGTGTATTCTCTCCAGCCTTGAAGAGCTTTAATAAATCAGGCCCTTTATATTTAATAAACAGGCTTCAAGGTTCATACATTTGCACACAAAAATGAAGGAACAGTAAAATGCAATTACCATTCAGCACAACTAACCTGACATTAGGAACAATATAAAGTTTTATCTCTCATAAGTTAATGATTTAGGAGATCACACCTACTCAGATTATACCCATACCCATCATGGGTTGACTCCAATTAAGTGGGAGTATGTATATTTTCAGAAAACAATATCCTTTGGAATGCAGAAGATGTGGAATCTGTTTTCACAAGTGTATTCGCTGAATGTCTGAAAACAGTAAAGGTCACTTACAGGGAACAGTGCTTTTCCAACCTTTTGCATTTCTTAGCTGTGAACAATCGAAAGAATTTACAGCCATTTCAATCAGGGTTTTGATTGGTTTACTATAATAATTATGTAAGTTTTTATAGTATTTTTTTTTACAATAATACAGTCAAATGTATAAATTGATTAGGCTATTTATTTGATTTGGTTTGCAGAATAATTTTTCCAAGGCGGAGTATATAGTTAAGAAAATTGTTGAATTTGCAGACAAGAAGCCTCATTTCAAGAATAAATGCTAGCAGCATTCATTCTATCCATTGTGAGTTAAGAAATCAGCACCAGCTCTATATGCTTTAGGCAAAAGACTGTGATGGCTTGTCTTTAGTAAAATTGGGACATTCAATGACGTCGGAGAAGTCAGAACAGACAGCAATAGGAAGACCTTTCTTTATACAAACAGATGAGATGCCTGATCAATGCTCTGCTACCAAAGAGTAAAGCTAGGTACCCACGTGCAATAATTGTCGTTAGAAAAAGAAGGACTAACGATTATTCACGATTATTTTGAACGATCGTATTGTGCACAATTCGGTTCAAATATAATCCACCAATAGTGTACACACGCTAGATTCGATCGTTTGAAGGATGCAGAAAGTGACATGTAAAGGAGAAAGTGTACCGCAGAACCATCCACGATCACTGAACGACCGTAAACACAATAGATTGCGAACAGTCGTTGCCCAATCAGATCTGCTGGGAAGGTCGTTTCCAGTGACAATCCTCGTTCATTGGCGTTGTTGTGCACTTTTTTTTAACGATTATCGAACAAACGGTCGTTAGTCGTTTCCAACAATAATTATTGCACGTGTGTATGCAGCTTAAACCTCTCTCTACATGGGAAAGCAACACTTTTTAATCAAGAAAAACAAATATATGTAAAGTCTTCTGATCTTCTAATGCTGACAAAAAAGAATAAAAAGAGGATTTCATTTGCATGAGAGGAAATCACATTTATTTATTTATTATTGCATTCTGACTCCAGCACCCAAATAAATGTTCTTTCCAGCAAATATGACTTCCTGGCTTTGATTAATGCACTGTATCTAACTATATAAATATAGCAGATAGATAATTATACAAAGAATTCAGGAAGGAAGAAGCAAATGTAATACACATTTAAAGTTTTATTAAATAACAGAAAGTAAGACCCTATAATGAAGTTCACTTAATTCCTTACTATGTATATTATCAGCCAAAGAGTGGATCAAACTTTTTTCAGGGAAAGTAAAGTTTTAATGTTGAACTTTCAGCCGTTTGGCAGTGCTGCAGAGACACGCTAGTGACATAGCAGACGGGGTGAGGGAGCCATGTTGTGCAGGCGGTTCTTGCCTCCTATTATACCCTGTACAACAACAGTCTTCAGACTGCAGAGGGAAGGAGCAGCAATTTAGATTAGCTGCATGCATTTACTGATAATAAACAGAGATGAATCAATCAGTACATGGATTCCTTAACCCAATGTAGAGCAGTTTAATAATTGGATTGATGGACTACAAGCTCCCTAACCTCATGAAAGTCAGTGGTTCTAAAAATAAAAAATGACGTGTCTGGACAACACATTCAGTAGTGTTTCTGTTTGAATGCAGACCAGTCCTGATATCAACCTAAACATTGCATATTTGGTTTGGTTCAGATTTGGTATGGCAATGCCAATATTTGGCCACAATATTTGGGTTACAAGCTGGGCTATGCAATATTGCCCAAATGCATAATGGGTTGGGGATGAACACGTCCTAAAAGCAGAGCTCTTTATTCTGCATTCTAAAGCTTAGAACCTTCTTTAACCTCGTTAAGACCTGACATATTCTAGGCTGATGGACTACAAGTATCATCAAGCTCTGCACTCTAGATCTCTGCACTTGGCTGCCTCACATCTCCCTTAAAACCAGGCAGCGTTGCATACACAGCTCGCATACCTGACCACCTCTATCTGAATTCTAATGGACAGGTAAGAAATGTAGGCAATGACAACATCCACTAGATCTGACATGCAACACTGCTGCTTCTCCCCGCCCATGGGTACCAGGGTATCTATGGATTACCCATCAATGATGTAATCAACCAAAAATTTATGATTGCTCAAAAACCCAATGTTGTGAGTGCCATTTTTGTGATTCATATAACAAATTTAAAAATCATTTAGCTGTCTAGCTGCTTTGGCAAGAAGTGAGGGAAACAGAAATGGCAAGGGGGCTGGTGGAGGACTCAAGCATGCGGTGTTAAAAAGTCAATAGAGAAGAGACATACGGTAGATATGACAGAGGAAGATGAGCAGCAATGTCAGTGCACTGACCAAGCAACTCCTTTCTAAGGAAGATGGACATATTCAACAGCCAGAAAAATTGAACGCCCTGATTTGAGGCTTATTAACAATTAAATGTGTATTATTATATGCTGGTTATGTATATGTGTATATGAGTATTGGTATATGCTGGGGCACTTGTTTAAAGATGTTTGTTTATTTATGCTTGTGTATTGTCATTTGTTTTCAGCTTTGGCTGTTCACCTTTTTGCTGTATTTGCTTGACCTTTCCTTAAAATTGCTTTAGAACCTTGAGACTAACAAAAGCTAAAAACATATATGCATTTCATGTTTGTATTTAGCTGCTACCTTGGAGTTTAGTTTTAAAAAATAAAAGAGATCATGTAAGGATCTGTGTGAGCAGAACTGAACATTACCAGGAAAAAACTGTAAATACTGTTACATAATTCATTACTTTATAAAAATTGTGAAATTTACCTGGTTTCATTCCTGATGTAAAATCAGTGGTTACCTTGTGGTACTTGGAAGTACCTGTGTTGGCCATCAGATTGATCCACCTGGAACCTCATGGATCCTAGGACCAGGCTGTATATAATTCTTATTCTCTGGGTAAGATGAAGATCAATGTTCTGAAATTAGTTCTGCAGTTAAATATCAGAGCTTCTACTATACTAGAATAACTGATAATCTTGCATTAAAAAGCTGCAGAATGGGTGGGATGTTAGCTCCAAGATAAACAGGACCTAATCCTAAGGTTAAAGCCATAATGAATTATTGTACTAATATTGGGGTAGAAGGAGGGTATGCCCCAACTGAAAAAAATCTTCTTTCTTCCTCTTCTGGTGACCACATGGAAAGTGAGGCATTGTGTTTTTGTCACACAGAGGATTACAAACCTGACAAATATTTAACCCATCTCTCTTAAATACTGGTGCTCTTTTTTAACCTAACTAGCCACATATCTATGCAATCAAAGCACTGCAATTTGGGATAATTAAAATACATTGTATAGACACTGATTTAGCTATATCCACATAAAAAAAATTATTTACCCACTATTATAGCATGTGACGCTTCCTAAATAAGGTCCCTGATGAAGCTCTGGGTGGAGATAAAAGCCTCACTGTAATGTCATACTCCTGTGATGGCACAATGCATAGACTTGCAAACAATATGATGTCTTTACTAGTCTGGATGCACCCGATGTATTTGGCAATAAGCAGAGGGATATATGCATATGGTGTATATGTAGCAAATAAGTATTTTCAGATTGTGTACAGTTCATCATAATGGGGGCTGTTTATGGAATAACCTGTCATCAAACTGATCTTCTGTCAAGTTATGTAGGGTGCTGCCTTAATTTAAAAATTATGCCATAAAATGGTACTGACTGTGGCTTTCCACTTTTCAAGTGTATTATGTTGGTAATTTGGAATGCTGCAAATTAAAATTAGTAAAGGAAGCAGTGTTCTCTTATTTGATGGTTACAATCCTCTTGAATAATATGTATCACCACATTTGACTCTGCCTAGTAGTGCCAAAGACTGTCTAGGAGCTCACTGATTCTCGCCATCAGAATCAAGCAAAGATATTTTCGGAAGATGTATAGGGGCCATACACACTACTGAGCCACTGTTGTTATGAAATTCACATTTTTCTATTCAGTTTCCTATAAATTATACAATCAAAGATTATAAAATATTTTAGACTTTTCAGGTCAATTGCTAAACTTTATTTAGCCCATACATATTAAATGTTACTTTTAAGGTTTCCTAAGGGTACAGCTGTTCTGTACCTTTAGGAGAACAAATCAGAAATGTATGAAACCTAAGTGTTACATGAATGTCTATGATGGTAAATCAAGTCTTCAGGAAGAAGGCAACCAAGCAAGCATTTACCAAAGTTTGCACTAACCTAGCAGAGCATACAAAGGATATTATGGGGGTATATATTTACTGAATTATGCTTTAAATGTTAGTTCTTTTAGTCCTGTCACATTGAATTTTCAATATAAGTATGCTAACAAGAACATTTTTGTTTCATTTTTATAGCCTTCTTCAGACATTCAAATAGGTCACTATCAGCAACAACGGACCTTTCTATTATCACACTTTTCATACACTGGCCCTATATGTATTAGGAAAACCCAGTGTAGAGGCTGCTATTGTTGACCGTTCCTTCGGAATATGTTATTAGTCTGCTTGTTATGCTCTGGCTTAAGTGATTTGGGTTGACTGACCTTAATCAATTAGGCTAATCAGGACTTTTTCTGACTTTCTTATTTTTCATATATGGCAATGTCAAAAAGTTTTGAAGTCAGAGGGTCAACATTATATCAAAACAACTACCATTTTCAGCTCTGGTATTTCCTGTTAACTTTTTTTCACCCTTTATTAGCATGAACTTACCTTTATTTGACACCCCTGCCATTCTTTTCAGATATTGGGAGTTAGGATAAAGAATCTTGTGTAAGCTTAGGTTGGATTTCCAATTGGAGCTTACAAAGGAATGTTTCCTTTACCCTACCTGACACCACTGGACCAATTTTCCAAGAACCAGTGTTGTGTCCAGTGTTCACTAAATTAGGTAACTGGTAACTTTATAATAAAAAATAAGGGTTTTTTTCATTGTGTCCAATAGCCGAATAGAGAAGCAGGGCAGCAAAGGAAAGGCCACTGTGCCGCAAGGGAGCAAAACTTAAAAAGCAAACCTATTGCTTTAAAACGCAAAAAAACAGACTTGGTTGAAAACAACATCTGACTGGTATTGGTTTACAGTTTCATTTCTTTTTTATTACCTATAAACAGTATATTACTATACTACCGTGTTTCCCCGAAAGTAAGACCTACCCCGAAAATAAGACCTAGCACTTTTCCCCCAACCTGCCCTAATATAAGACCTACCCTGAAAATAAGACCTAGTGTGTTTTTGGAAGCCCAAAAAAATATAAGACAGTGTCTTATTTTCGGGGAAACACGGTATATATATATATATATATATATATATATATATATATATATATATATATATATATATATATATATATATATAAATATATATATATATATATGAGCAAATGAACAAATAGACTTATTTTGTTGATATGGGGCAAATACTTGTCATTAGGGTGCTACAACTAATTTATATTTTGACAGTTTAGAGTAGCAGGCTAAAAAAAGCAACATTTTAAAGAGTGTATGATATCCTTTCTTCTTGCATTCAAAGCAGTCTTTTGGTAGTCTTTTTACCATAGTAAATTAAGACATGTTTCTGTATAAAATAATAAGGTATAATGAAATGTTTGGTAAAAAGTGTCTTATTTTTTTAATTTTAGTAAGACAACTAAAATTTTAATTTGCGTCATTAAACTTTTAAGCCCCATAGCTATTAAGGTAGGAAGAGGGATGTTCTGTGTAAATAGAAATTAATCTACAGCATGCATATAAAAGAAAATATATTTGCTGAATGTCAAGTGGCTCTTTTCAGCAAAATATGCCTAGGGCTTGTATGCGGCTTTGCAAGATATTACTGGATAAGATAGGAAACAATGTTTTCTTTCCCTGAAGCCATTTGTGTCATAGCTGAAACTAATAAATTTAGACCCATTGCTGTCAATAAAAAACATATTCAAGTCATACCAAAACACTAGCCAAAGCATTGCAGAAATAGATGAAGGCACATAATATTATTGCTGCAAGATTATTTTTATACTAAATAGATTCTGTTAGCCACAGCCACTCATCTCATAAAGCAAGCTGTATACTTTAGGAGATGAGTGGCTGTGGCAGCAGCCCATCGCCATCCTGCATATGCTGCTGTTTGCTCTGCATGTCCTATAGAGGTTCAAACACCTCTTGGGCTACAGGTGTTTCTATTAAATACTAAAATTCTTTTACCCCTTCATTGTCTGGGATTTGGAACCCAGTACACACAGGAATACCAGTGTCAAACCTTGAAAATACCACATGCAGTACCTGAGTACAATTGTGCTACCGCACAGCTACCCCTGAGGAAGCCCCTATCAGATGAAGAGCAAGCTGCGCGAATATTACTACGTTTGGTATAGATACACATGTGTTTGTATGTGTCCACACTTAGTTTGTTTATTTGTTTAGCGCCAACTTGATTGGCCCTTGAACTGGATCAGGTGTATAATCCTACAATGTTATGTTCCTATTGTATGTATTCTATGAGAGTTTTTTGCTGCTGATTTTTTGCTGCTGTCCCACGTCTTTCTTATATATGTGTATATGGGGTTGGAACTATCCCTATAAGGGAACTAGGATTATTTTTACCCATTACTTATCCACTATTACATTCTCCTTCCGCTTTCCTAAATAACCACCAGTCATCAGGCCACAGTAGTATCTCCCAGTCAGCCAGGCCCCATCACTGACCACAGGGGCTTAGGCTGCAGACCCCAAAAGTAAATCCCAGGCAGCCGACCCCCTACAGTAATCCCAGGGGCCCAAACAGCCAGGTACCAGCAGGGAAGGCTAGGTACCAACAGTAACCCCAAAGCAGCCAGGCCCCAGCAGTAACTTCTAGGCATCAGGCCTTTGCAGTAACCCCCAGCATAACCAGGCCCTATCAGAAAAAAGTCCAAGTAATAGCAGTAAGCATATGACAATAAACCCAAGTAATAACTGCTAGACATGCTGGCCCCAAAAGATGTAGGCCCCAACATCAGATGTAACTACCAGACATCTGGCCCCAGGCTCCACACATAACAACTCCCAAATGGCCAGCCACCAGCAGTTACCCACAGACAGCCAGGTCCCAAAAGTATTCCTAAGATAACGAGCAGTAACCTTCTATTCTCTATCTCAATCACATCTTTCACCCCTACTTTGGAACTCTATACTGTACCACATCCACCATGCCCTAATCCTCAAAACCTTCAAATGTTCCCCTGAAATACAGCCCTTCATGCATACAAATATTCATAATTGCTGTTTTGACATGTATGAACATTTGCCCTATCCCTACATCACGTGTCCAAAAACCTTCTTCAATTTTGTTACCTTACCTAGTGTTTCCAAGCCTTTGATATTAAGCTCCCAAGGGCAAGTCTTTGCTGTAATGGTTTTTACCAAGGAACGCACTTGCATTGTTGGATGTTTTAAACTTTTATAAATGAATTTATATCAATGCACCCCTAACCCCAAAATTTCATACTGCTGAAGTCCCTGATCGATGACAAGCCAAGATGCGATTTAATTTGCTAGCAGATACTGGATCCTTTATGGCCTTGGTCAAAAAAATGAGAAGATCAAACATGGTCACAGCCAGTGAAATGCCATGATTTATCAAGGCAGATTTAGGCCTTAGCTCAGTCTAAAATAACCAGATCAGTTTTTTTTCTGACTGCTGTTCGTGACTTTATCACTAAACTAGTGTTATTCAGTAACTCTGCACTGATCTCTTGGATGGTACTGCTGCCTGTGTCCCTAATCCTGTACCTCACACCTGATTCTACTGATATCTATCTACCTGTGTAAGTTTCACTGCAATTTTTTCCTGCCTGATACCACTATTGACTTTACCATAGGTCCATATGCTACAACGTGGCCCTGATTTCTCATGTCATTGTTACCACGGACACCTTGACATGAAACTTCACATGGAAGTAAAGTTTAACTGTGTTTAATTTCATGAAAATTAAATTATCACTAAAATTGATTTTGATTCCTGCACTGCCTTCCTTATTTGGCAAAGTCCCGCTAAATACATCTTTCAGAATGAAATATGTTTGCTTATCCTAATTGAAAAGTAACTCTATTTAATTGGCATAGAACATTAATAAACTTTACTACACTGTAAAATTATTGGCATGTCCAAAGTATTGCAGCAGTTTTCAACTTTGTGCGATTTATAACTCGTGTGATTCTGCCACTAATTTATTCATACCAAAAATGTTTTTTTTTTTGCCAGTAATTGTTTATACTGTTTTTTGTGCCCATAAAATGACAGTGTGATATGTTTGCTCCAACTTACAACCTATAAACAATTCAAACGTATTTATTTTCCTATTGACCTATAGATAGATATTGAGATACATGTGTGTATATATATTTATATATAAATATATTTATATATATATATATATATATATATATTGTGACAGAGTGTCCCTAAAAGTGTCAGGAAAGTTTTATAATGGCTCCAAGGAAAAGAAAAAGTTAATTGATGTATACGTGTGTTTTTAGGGCCCTGAACCTGGTAAAGGGAAGTGAAGGGTGGGTTCTTGTCCCAACCCTAATTTGGGATATATTCACCCGCACTCAGGTGCAAGGTGAGGAAGTGATCAGTCAGAGGCTGAGAGAGAGCCAGTGTGGGTTCCAGGCTGAGAAGGCAGCCAGAGTGTTCCAGGCTGAGAGAGAGCCAGGGGGTTCCAGGCTGGGAGAGAGCCAGAGGGTTCCAATCTGAGAGAGAGCCAGAGGGTTTCAGGCTGAAAGAGAGCCATAGGGTTCCAGGCTGAGAGAGAGCCTCCAGGAAAGCCAGTGTCCAATCAATTGCTAGTAACTGTGAGTTAACAGTACTGATACAGAGTTTATGTGTTAGAGAACAGGGCACCAAGTGAGGTACCCAGATGCCCAGCCGGGCTACTGTTTATTGTTTTGACTGTAATGTTGTCGAGAGTGTGCTGTGACACCTGGCTGAATAAACATAACTACAGTTATTTTGGACATTTGAGCAATACCCCGTGTTTTATCACAATATATACACATAGACACAAAGTTTTGTTTTTTGGAATCATAATAAAGTTTGTTTTAGAAGATGGTGGAGAAAATCTTGCCTCAGCACTGACTTAATAATTGTAATAATAATATTAATAATGGTGTCCAGTGGCTTTTTAATGCTTTGGATAGGACAATGCCTCCATTCCGGGGCTCATGTTTTACTTGGTACCCCAACCTCAGTATTATTCTTAGCTGTGCACAGCCCTTTATGTATGTGAGCTGACTGATGCTTTTGGTTCTCCTTCATTCTATCTGGATTTTTTTTTAAATAACAAATACCATAACGCAAACAAATAATAACTTATTAGAGGAACACAATGGGCGGAGGATGGCACTGTTCTTAGATACAACTATTTTCTCAGATTCATAGCTTTCAGTAGAGGATGAGAGCTTTAAATAAACATAAGACCTAAAAGCAGAGAAGTGTTGGTGTTGATTTATGTAAGTAGTTTTTAGGACTTCTTGACATTAGGTACTATTAGTCTTTTCATGTTTTTGGTAGCTTGCAAATGCTCTAAAATATCAATAAAAAAAGAAGTAAATCATTTGAATATAGAAAGCTTTCTATTTTGGCTGATCCTCCAGGAAGTAGTGGGGAATCTCGCCCTTGATGACACAGCAAAAAATCCTGACAAAGGTATTGTAAAATCTTGTATTTATTGCTGTCTGCGGATCTTCCTTCACTTGATGTTCTCTGTGACACTCACTAAACAGACAGGGACTAAGAACAAATCTCCTAAATGGAGCACAGAGAGCAATAAAACCTTTAGAGATTCAAACTATTCCCCGCTCTTTCCAAAAATACTGAAAATATGTGAAGTTTATGTGAAAATATGTGAAGGGCTTAAAAACAGGAAAACAATATATACAGACAATATAGAGGATATATACAATATAAAGAGGATCCAGAACATTAGGCCTAAAAAACATACATAAGATTTGCTGACAACATTGTGCATGATTGACTGGTCTGATTATTTTTTCTATCCATAATCAATTGGTCGGAAGTCTTTTTAGGGCATTACCGTGAATTACTGTCTCACCAGAGACTGTATCCAATCCAATTGTCTTAAAGAATCAGGAAGGAATTTCTAGCTCTGTTGGAGTATCATGATTTATAAAGGATTGTTTGCTTTCCTCTAGATCATATGTGCATATACAGGTAGCCCCCGAGTTACAAATATACAACTTACAAACTACTCCTAGATATGAACAAACAGGGCTTCCCTGCTGGTTTGTGTGCAGGATGGAGGTTTGATGAAGGGGAGGGGGCAGTTCGTGGGACTTGCAAAAGAAATCTTTAATTACCAAGACAAACAAAATAAATGTCTAGGCTCCATAAAGTTTTTTTTATTTTGCTTTGTTTGTGAAAAAACCTCACAGTGAGGATTCTAACTCTATCTGTACCTTGCAAGTGATTCTAGAACAATTTACATAATTGGTAAGTCAGCAGACTAAGGGACTGTGCATATTTATTTATATTGCATTAACCCTGGCTAGTCTCTAGAACTGATTTTCCTCTTTGTTAAGGGAGATTTTAAGTTGCAATGAGCAGGCTGTTTGCTGTTTTGGAAACAAATCATTTATTTGTAGAACACTGCAAATTATTTACTTCCAGTAAATGCCCAGTGCTCTTTGAAACAATGTAATTATTGCACAGAATTTATACTAAGCAGAATGTGCATGGAAAATAATAGCTGAGTTATGAAATATTGGAAGAAAAAACTAATTGAAGAACTAATTTACAGTTAGAATGAATTTATCTAGGAGTTCTTCTTTCAGTTCTGTAACAAAACCTAATCCTCCCTCTAGTGGTATTGTAGTATATAATCAAATATGTTGAACTGCAGTAAATATGGGTAATAGGCAAAACACACAGATATGATGGATTTACTATTCACACTACATGCTATTCAATTGACCTCATTTACTAAAGTAGACAGGTTCTTAATCAAGCAGTAACTGAAAAAAAACTTAAAAATGCACAGGGAGAACAAAATTTGATCATTAGTTTTAAGGGAGACCAAACACTGTGGACTTGATTGTATGTAATGTTTTCACTGCAATCAATATATAGATTATATGTTTGAGGACCAGGTTATAAATCCAAATTCAGATTAAATGAAAATTTAAAGAAAAATATAAAAATATTTGTAAGAAATTAGAGATAATCAAATCAAAACAATTAATTTAAAAAACTATGTAAGTAAAAACCTATGTGATATAAGTAATTCCTATATAAATGCAAACTGCCTTTTTTAATTGGTCAGTGCAAAGTACCACAGTGATCTGACACATACATAGTAATGCACCATCAACCTTTCAGACATAGCAGGTAGCCCTTTAACCTTTTTGTGCCAGAGTCCCATTTATGACTCTCAGCCAGGACACTATCTGCATGGAATCTGTATATTCTTGTTATGTTTGCAAGGCTTTGCTTCCACATCCTAAAGTTAGAGTAATTGGCCTTGCAAGTTTGCATTTGCAATCAGCTTCGATGCAAATCTTCCACCAGTGGGCCTGATTTAATAAAGCAATACACTTTCATTAGTGAAGCTGGGTGATCAGAAAACCTGTAACGTATCTGGTCCAGGACTTAAAACATTTTACTAACAAATATAAAATGACTTTTAAGAAATCCATTCCAAGTTTGCTGGATCATACAGCTTCTTCTCCAGCCTTGAAGAGCTCTATTAAATCTTCACTAGTGACTTTCGGTTCTGGGAACCATGCTGTATTCTGCCGCAAAAAAAAAAAAAATTGTTCTCAATTGTTTTCATTCACATAAATGTGAGCATTTGGCATGATGGTTGAGTCTGCAGGGGAATAGTGTGGCTTACCACGGGTCTGAAATAGCCCTCAATGACATAATTATAGATCTGGTCTAGGATTGATGTCATTTGCCAGAAATAAGCCAATGGTTTTAGGAAGTACAGTCCATGTTTACTGAATCACCCATGTCCTCTCATGATAGTCTTATCCAGTCTTTGAGAAGTTGATATATGTATATAAATGCATAATAATAATATTAGTAATCAATTCATTATAATAATAATTTTTCAATGTTCTGTCAATGTGAATCAACAGTTGAATCGCTTACTGAATTATATACAAATTGATGAGTTAGAATCATTTTGGTAATCTCACTCTATGTCCTCTTTAAATAGCTCAATCTTAGATTTTAGTACAGTATGCTTGAAAGAAGTTAACTATTGCTGTAATTTTTCTTACATAGCACCAGTGCTGGGAACTCATTGCTGCATTTTAAAGGTCTTTTTGTTAAATAATTTGTGTGTTATATTAACTATGACTTTTAATTAACCAGCTGACATGATCCCAAAGAACAGTCACAATTTTTCTTAAAGCAGTCATGGAGGGAGCTAGCCCTTAAGGAAGCATTGTGCATTATAAAAGTTTGGCCTTAGATTCCTGGTAAAATAAATCAGCTGATATATTTGCTGTAGAATACAATAGATAGGTGTCCCATGCCTCTGCTGCTCTCCTATTTACACTGCTAGAATGCTGCATATTTATTCTTTCCTTCTCTGTTCATGTAAATATGTTTTTGCAGCAAGTCATCTGTGCAGCCATGATAGGAGATTCTGATTAAACACATTAGCAGCATGTGTTATAATTGCCAGTTACACAGTGGGATTTAAATGTAAATATTATACAGCTTGTTTATAAAGATACAAAATCTGATATCTTTTTGGTCTGAATTAAGATTAGGCTTCCTGCAAAAAGAGGTTTAAATATTGATATTTTTGTACAGATAATGCAAGTATTGTGGGGTATTGTGGGGGTGGGTATCTAGATGTTTCTCACTGCACTAACTATTGTAAATTGCTGTTCACAGCATTGATTAGGAACAGGTTGTAATTTTATGAACTAAACATTTCCTGGAGCACTCAAATGTATCTTCTGCCAAATGATAAATTCAGTTTCAGCTTGTGTTTTAAATAAATTCATTATGTATTAAAAAGTGTTATTCATTTATCTAATTGAACAGGTACAAGTTCATTTTACTAATAAAGACATACTTTTATTTAGAAAAAGCTATAAAAATGCAAATCACCCCTGACTTCTAAAATATAGTCTACTGTCATAATTTCCATTGCCGTCCCCCTTGATTTCCTGGTACTTTTAAGTACAGGTGCAGATTCCCTTTTCGTTTCCACATTGTAGTGCTTGGTGCCTATGTGGCCTATTGCATCAAAGTAAAAAAGCAATAACTAAAGCAAAAAAAGCATCACTAAAAACATCAACAGCACTACAGAGACTGTAAATGCTAAACAACTATATGGGAAAAGTAGAAAAGAAACAGGGTTTTTTGGCAACACATTTAAGTGTATTTTTCAAATAAGTACAAAGTGGGTGACACACATTTCATTAAATCAGTATATGAAAAGCAAACATGGTAAAATCACAATTAAACTATAAAGGCATCCCTCTGTTTTATATTGGTAGGGATAGCGTAACAATAGCATAATAATGAAAGGTCTAGCCTGACTTTCATTATTATGCTATTGTTACAAATAACTATATATGATAGTCATTATACTTTACTGTACAGACGCTCTGACTCTCCTTGCACATCCCCTGATGAAGCCTTCTGGTGAAACGCGTCGGGATTGAGATTTTTGAGCTTTGTGTACTTCTGTTGCAACACAGTCACAGTCAGACGACTTTCTATTTAGGAAGCAAAGCATATCCCTACCAATATAAAAATGAGGGATGCCTTTATAGTGCTGTTACCAAGTTTGCTTTTCGTATACAGCTTTAATGAACTGTGTGTCACCCACTTTGTACTTATTTGAAAAATACACTTTAATTCGTTGTCAAAAAAACCCTGTTTCTTTTCTACTTTTCTCATACTTTGACTCATTACGAGTTTGGCTACTATATCGTTCATATCATAGGTGGGGTCTCCTCCTCTATTTTTCGCATGTGCTAAACAACTATATGTTGATGTATTAGAAACAGCCAAAACTTTCTATCTAACCTGTTTGTGATTATAATGTTGATGACATAGGGTCATATGCGGTTTTTGGAAACTTTATTTGCTATTTATAAATCCACTATTTTATCTCTTCACATGTTACAACTTCTGCAGAAAATCTTTAAGGGCTGCAAATTCAGCATTTAAAGCAATTGCCTGAGTTTGCATGAGCATCATAAATTTAGGTACAAAAGTTACAGGTGCACAATACATGGCTTTATGCAGACCTGATGTACCATCAGTGCCAAGTACCATCTACTTTAATGAATTCCAAATATAGCTGTTTGGAAAAAATCTGTAAAATTTATAAATCTATAAAATAGAATTAAACTCGACGTATATGATTCTTCTCAGTGAATGTCCAAGTATTGCTTCTCTTTTTCAAGGCTGTAATTCCATGCCGCAGATAGGTCAAAGTTTCTCCTATTATTATTGCTGACGATGCCTGCAATATTCTGTGAATAATTTTGAGTGTCACAAAGCTTTCTCATCACTGGAACATTGTTTGAAACAATCTGCAGAATGGCTTAAAAACCCATTTCCCAACACTGCCATTAAAATGGATGACAGGAAAAGATTTATGCAAGCTTCACCTTTCACTCTGGGATGAATTTATTCTACTGCTAATTATTTCTACATTTAATATACCAATAAAATGTATATGAGCACAATTAACTGTATCAAAAAAGAAAACAATGTCATTTGATTTTTCTGTCTATATTAGCTCTAATAGCTCTAAGCTTTGTCTCTGACTAAGGCTATATACACATGTCAGATGATTCTCGCCTGATACAAACGATCCGACTCGTCTTGGGCCAGAATCTGACATGTGTACAGAGGTCGTCCCTTGTCATTCATGGATCTGTCCTGATGGGACCTTGGTAACCCCTCTTTCCTCCTATCTCTCCTTATTAGTTGCTCCTAGCTGGCCCTATCTCACTCACTAGCACAGCAAATGAAATTATCAACAACTCTCGGCCAATTTTTTTTATTTTTGTACTTCCTATCTTTCCCTATTAGCTGTTACAAGCTGATATTATCTGACTTACAAGCAAATGGTACTTTGTCTAGCTGGGCTTCATGTTTGGTAAAGGTATGATGTCTGTAGAAGATGGAGGAATGCAACTGCCTGTCATTGAATAATTTTTCCTGCACATGCAAATTCTGAATCTTGGCTTAAAACTCGGATTTCTAAAACTCTGCATTCAGATTCGAGGTCAGAATAGCTGAAATCGACTTTGGCTGGAACTAGCCAAACACCTCTAGTTACAAGAAAACTATGACAGGGAACAAATTTTAAAGTTTAGATATTTCATAATCATCTCCAAATCCCCTAGAATGGGCCTACGCTCCAAAAACTGGGATGCTCTGAGAAGCAGTCAGCGTCCTAGTCACAAGCTTTGCTTACCAATGGCATGGGAGATCCAGAGTTGGGTTAGGGCTTACGTTTTAGATGGTGATCAATAGTTTATTTACAGATTAGTATGGACGCTTGGGTGGCCTAAAAGTGTTATGGTCAAATGATAGGGGAAGTATCATAATTTTTATATTTATTTTGTCAATCACTGTCTGCCATTAGGGGCAAATTTATACCTGCCTCTTCATTGTGCCATTTATTGAATAATAATACCAGGAAAAAAGTAAAACATTCACCTAAACACTTTTGGATTTTATGCAAACAGGCTAATGAAATAAATCCCTGTAAATAGTGTTTTGCAACTGCTAGACAACTTGCTTTTACTTGCTTATTATAACGTTTAGTATCTAAGCTTAGAGACAGAAATATTTTGTATATGTCATTTTTAGAAATTGTAACTTTAGATGTTTTTTTTTCTAAAAATGGAAGCACAGTTTGTCCTGGACTTTCCTTATTGGAGGCATCAAACTCCTAATGGATGACAGTATAAATTGATTGCAAATATCTTCACAAATGGAACTTCAGCTCATGTTTGATATATTGTGTAATAAATGTTCATGCTGACAGTGGCAGCTTAAAAATAATGTGTATTGGATGCACACTGGCAACAATGCATCATTTCATTTATCGCTATTAGCAGTGATTTGGTAGCTAATACATCAAAAAGTCTGTATGAAAAAATACAATATCATGTTAAAAACTGTCATATTAAAATATGGAAGGTGATGAAGGTCATTGGCATAACAATTATGTCTTCCTAAAACAATGGAACTATAAAGTGATGTACTTACCTTGGTAATATCAGCATTAAATGTAGTAGTCTTTATGTCATCAAATTCTAATCATTATCATTTTAAAGCACTTATGCTAATTAGAGGTCAAAGCGGCTGTAGATAAGTGGATGTCCAGTTCACAGGAATACCCTTAAGCTTTTCCAGACAAACGTGCATGTGTTCCCAGCCTAATGGGTTTTATACATCTATTCCGAGTTTTCTTCTATTTTCTGGCAATTTGACCCATGTAGAGGAGCTGCAATCATTACACTGGACATCAATAGCCTTGTCATCTTATTATTGCTAAAACATTGTACAAGTTAGTGTTTATGTAATTTTATTGCTATCCTGGAGTTTCTTTTTTACCATATGACACAAAATAGCATAAATTCCATGGGCCACTATCCAGTGGCTTTAAACTGCTGGAACTGGTGAAAATATCAATTTCAGCAAGCTGTGTCCAAACAGGATACCAATTGTCTAACTGTGGGTTAGTCAGTTTTTCCTCAGCACTTATTTTACCATAGGAGTTTATTTATATATATTCATCTATAATTCATACAGCTTTCATTTAGGGAACACTTTTTTAACTGGAATTCAATTGGAAGTAAACATGTAAAACTTGGGAGAAAATTGTGTGAATCTTGTTTGGAAATGTTCCTAAATAGACAAATTACTGTGCCTCATTCAGAAAATATGTGCATGGTAGTTGACTTGGTCCTCCCATAGAGTTGAATGAAGTCCAAGGGAGCAGAAATATTTAGATATGTTTAACCTGAAATTATCCACTAGGAATGTGTCATGGAAGTTTCAATCCACAAGTGTACACCAATCCTTTAATGTATTATGTAGTATACAAGAAATATAGTAAAATTAAAATAAGGCATGTTTTAGAACAGCAAGAATGTTGGTAGAAGGGGATCATGCAAATAATATTCAAACACAACAACAAATGTATTATTCTTACTTCTAATCAATAGGTACAAAATAATAATAAAAATAAGTGAATGCTTCTCTTCTACCTGCTCAAGCAACCTCGTTTCAGCTTTCTAAAGATGTAGATCAACCTAGGTGCAAAACATGACTTTCATTCAAATTGGTGGTTCTGAAACCCGTTCTCACATACAGGCCAGAATTGGGTATGGAGTTATTTTCTGACTCTTAGGGCTCCATTTATTGAACAGGCATTCAGACATT
>NC_092859.1:104946603-104961002 GCF_032062135.1 Pyxicephalus adspersus
GTAGAATAAAAATGGGATGTACTGCCGGAATGTCAGTACAATAGCAAACAGACTTGTTGCACACTCATGTGCATTTAAATGAATTTGCTGGGGGACAAGCTGAAGGCATAAGACAGTGAACAGAAGGAAGAAAGAGTTTTGGAGAATACAAGTTATAGGAGCATTCAACAGTGTAGAACTGTTAAATAAAACATAAAGGAACCATAATATATGTTTTATTTATGAATAGTAAAAATCCAGGAAAATAAAATCTATCATGGACTTTCAAAACTCTAACTTTACTAACTCATAAAGTCATTTAAAGATTATTTAATTTAAAGAATATTTTACAATATTCTAGTATGTATTATTGACATGCATCAGATCGGCACTCTTATTTTCCCTATCTCCATTACCTGACCTCATGCTTGTGCAGTGCGAGATCGGGTGACGTATGAAGAAGAAGGAAGAAGACTTTGGCGCTGGGCAGAAGAAGGATACTGGGACAACGTGGGACCAGATCAATGAAACCTCCTGATGGATCGACGTCCTCCAAACAATCAACTAAAGTGAACTTTAGAGAGCTTCACCAGCTACACACCACTTATAAATAGAATGTGCCATAGTGTGTGTAATGTAAGGGTGCATAATAAAGTGCAAAAAGTGATAGCCATAGCTCCCTATTGTCCTAATTGGGAGGACAGTACTGCTTTTAAAGCCTAAGCTCTCTGTCTCTTATACCCCCTTATTTGTCCCTCTTTTTGGTCTGATGTATAAAACAAGAACAACAAAAAAAAAAAACATATATACATATATAAACAAATATATACTACAGGTAACATTTCAGCCAAATCTCTAAATATATATTTGTTATTTTGAAAGTAGGAATCTATTTACATAAATTCAAATATATGTTTGAAATGCCTTCAAACTACTGGTGCTGTTTATTTTGATTTGTTTTTTTTTCCAATAAAAATTGTTTTTTTTAAAAAAGTCAATTAATATCTGGCCTCCCTCTAAGCTTGTAACCTGGAGGTGCCCCACCTCCGTGCTATGCCAGGCCCATAGGAGTCCAACTGGCCTGCATAGCGGGGGGTTGAAGTGCATGGTCCCTGATATAACAAACCCCCGCCCTCTCAACAATAGCAGGACCTGTGTTGCGGGTCAAGGTCTTATCCCCACAAACTTTTCCCAAAATGTTCCTGGAGCTTGTAAAGTTGTAATGAAATCTGGAAGACCATTTATTATAGAAACAAAGCTGCTCAGTCACTCTACGCTGCTGACACTAGCACATTGTCTGCATGGAATATTTGTCTTATTCCTTTCAAGGTCTACAATATGTAAACCAGAAAAACCTCTTGTATTACTGTAATAATTTAGATTCAGTGTAATAATGGGAATTGGGATAAGAAGGTCAGTTATGAGAATCCACACATACACTCAAAACACTGAGCATTGACATGTGTGGTTTAAATTTAAATATTCATCTGCTGAAAATTTCATTTTAGAGGTCATTGTTTAATGAATGTAACCTTGCAAATAAACGAAACGGTAATTTGATCATTCCTGCAGAACAAAAGAACAAGATTATTTATTTTAAAAAAGTAGAATATGTAAGTGAAAGGTAGTGATGTACCCACAAACTGTTTTAATTTTAAAATTGAATATTGCATTGTTTTCGATGGGAAATAACTTAATAACTGTTTTATAGTAAAGAACACTTAAAGTGATAATGCAAAATACTACCATCTTTCTTTACATTTAAGAAGGACTTCTTCTTCAGAAAACTTAAGTATGGTATAAATTCTGTTAGAAATATGATATCTGACACATAAAACAACCTCAAAATGTGCTAGAAGGTTAGTACTGTAATAGATACTGCATTTTAGTAGATGTATATTACAGTTTGCAATGTCAGGGAATACGTGGAAACGCTCTAAAGAAATAAAGATCCTCTGTGAGCTGTGGGTATATGATTTAATTTTAATTGTACATGTGCATGGGAAAGTCATATTTGCCTATTACATACACAGGTCCAACTTCTAAATGTGCAGTGAAGATCTACAAATTGGATAATTAAAACAGATTCTTGTATATTGTTAAGTGCTGTACATAAATAAATGCACTATACTTTCTGTTTAAGTGCAAAACAAACATACAAAACATACACAAAAAATATTTTTATATCAATAAAAAAATTCACTCCATGTTTACATTGATTTGGTTCTTTACACTACACTGTACCTGTGCTTTGACATTGCTACATCATCCAGGTCATTTGAATAACTTGCCAGCTGCTAGCACTTCCTCTCATTTTTTTATTGAATACTTTACCAAAGTCATTCAATCAACCAAATTATTATTATTATTAATAATAATAATAATAATAATAATTATTATTATTAATATTATTATTATTATTATTAATAATACGCGCCAACATATTACGCAGCACTGTACAAATCAATTACAATTAAATTCACAATTAAACTGTTTTTTTCTTTTCTCTGCAGAAAAGCTAGGACATTACAGCGCATCCTAAGATATTTGTTTTGGTGGAAATTGCCCCTAAACTGCTCATCTACATATTGGTGAAGAAATACATTTTGCATTGTTTTGCTTTATCAAACAGGAAAGCTCACAAAAGACATGCTAATGATTATACCTTGGAAAGAAGAATTAAAAACATATAACTTGTTTCAATCCAAACATAAATTAGACAAACTAATTGAGTTTGTTTAGTACAGTTTGGCATGGATTTGCTGCAGGGTACTATTCCCTTGTACTAACATCTCTCTTTTTACCTGCTGCATTGTCCTATCTGCTAATAGAATGCTTATTTCACCACCTACACTGCAATTAAAATCCTAAAACAAGAAACTCTTGAGTGATCAATAGTAATTTAGTTAACATCAGCTTTGTCTCTAGAGGAAATTTAAAATGAGTGAAATAAGGACAAAAAGAATTCAAGAATTAGAATAAGCATTCATTTGTTCAAATACAGTATATAATAACATGTAAATTATGAGTAAATTATATTATTTTGTTATACGGGGTTGTAACTATAAAGCTGCGTACACACGGCAAATTTTTCTCGCCCGATAATCGGTATCGGCCAATTATCGGGCGAAAATCTGCCGTGTGTACAGTCGGTTGTCGTCCATCGTCCGACGACCGTCCTGGCGGATCCATGGACGATGGACGACGACCGATCCTAATGAAAGGGAAGGGGAGAGCGCGCAGCAGGGTGCCACTCCGTCGCTCTCCCCCTCCCCTCTCCATAGAGCATGAACGGTGCTGTATGTACAGCATCGTTCATGCATCGTGCAGTCTTTTCTCGTTGGAAAGGATCGTGAAAGATCCTTTCCAACGAGAAAAATTGCAGGTGTGTACGCAGCTTTAGTATATTGATCAAATATTGGACATTGATTGTCTAGAAGCTATTGTCTAACCAAATTTTTAAAAGATCTTGGTCTACTGAATGGTTTTTAATTGTTTCCTATACGTTATTTCTATCCTTCTGTGGACATATATGTTGCCAACTGAGCCCTTAGACCCCACTTTTCTAATAAGTCAGTTGGAGTTACTCCCAAGGGCTTTAGGAACTAAGGTAGACCTTTGCACTCCTGCATCCCCTTCCCTAATTCTTTTGTTTTACCCTTTGTCTCTACTTTTGTACCTCTGCCTTGTTTTCTTTCTTGCCATTTGTCCAGGTGAGCCTTTTTTTCAACTTTATGTTGACCATCCAGACCATCAAGACCATCCAAGCTATGTAGCCACAAAGCTTTAGACCAAATTGTGGCCTTCTACCCCCACTAGAGCAATTATATGGTTAATTCAAAATTTAACACAGTTAAAACTGAGATAATTTTTGTTGAAACAAATATGAATAATATCAAACAGTCAATACATATGGGAACCCAGAGGTTTAAACTGTTACAAAGTTTATTTTTTTAGTTATCAGTTAAAAACTGTTACAATTTTATCTTCTTATCTGCTTCATTGGGGGTATTAGGCTACATTTTGGTCAAAAGTTTTGTGTCTATGTAAATATTTGGTGGAAGTGGATAATTTCACTTTGTTGAGACAGCTTCATGTTGTAGCCCATGCCTAAATTTTGTTCATACAGCCAAGCTATGTATTTGCCTACTTTTTATTACTGCTATACGTACCTAATTATTTTGATTTTTCTATTGTTTGATTGTTTCTTGTAGCACTGTTGGTGCCTTTTCTATGGGTACTTTTTCTTTTTCGTCCTTGTTTAAATAAAGAACAATTAATAAAAAATTATTTGTCAAAAAACAATTGTGACTAACTAAATAAAACACTGAAACCTGCTACATATGCACTGCAGGAGAAACATATTTTCTCTAGGACCCCAATTTAAAAGACCAAATTAGGAAACTTCAAGAACATTGAGGAAAACAAACAAAATGTTCACAATTTGATTGCCAGCAGCATTACTAAGAGTAATTGCAATGCTAAAAAGAGTTCCCTTAACAACATTTATGGAAGGTTCATTTTTTTTTCCAAGACACAAAAACATTCGGCATGTTAAACAAAATAGATTTTGTTTAAAATTGAAGGTATCCTAAATGATGAATTTAGCATGATTGTGCATGAAGCTAAATTGTGCATGAAGCTAAATGAAATTGCTATAAAACCTTTGGGACAAGAAAACAATATATTGATATGTGTAGTTTGACTGCAACAGTTCAAAAACAATAAGAAAATTTTAAGAAACTTGGTAACATTATGGTGTAGGAGTTAGATTACAGAAGTCATTGACAATGGTGCGTCTGCATTGACAAGATCTGCTTTAAATCTGGGTTGACACTAATTAGTTTGCTCATATTTTCATACTAAAATGTAATGGTGCTGTTCTAGTTAATGCTTTATCATGAATTTCAGCTTGGAGAATAAAAGTTTGCTCCTACTGAGCAAAATTCTGGTTAAACATTTGCAGAACACTATGCTTCAATGATTCACTATTCCTAGGTCAGCAGCATTAAGATAAACTGAAATATTAGGAATGTTTTTATGACTGATATAATCAGCACACAGCAGAAACATTTTTGACTTTCTTTGCCTATTCACACAATGGGGTTTGATTTGCTAAAGGATTTGAGCTGTTTATTTAGCTTTGCAAGGGATAATTCATTTATCCTAGTAAATGTGGTAAACAATTTTACTTGAGACATAGAAAATCTCTTGCTACTTTTATTCTACTTACATAGCATATCCCTGAGAAGGAAATATTAAAAAAAACATGATTTTTGCTTGTATGTAATTGGATGGATTAAGTGAACAGAACTTTACATCAATCACAAAGCTAAAGGTGCGTACACACTTCCAATTTTTATCGTTCCAATCGAACGACGAACGATCGATTGGGCAAAAAATCGTTCGTAAAAAAGTAACCAACGACGCCGACGAACGAGGAAAGTCGCTGGAAACGAACGACCGGACCGACGGATCGGATTGGGCGACGATCGTTGAACATCGTTCGTGTGTACGGTCGTTCGTTGATCGTCCATGGGCTGAGCATGCGTGATGAACGAACGTCCGTTCACTTTCCTGTCGTGCACATAGTTCCTCAAACGATCGTATCTATTGTGTGTACAATATCTACGAACGATGTGTCGTTAACTCTATGTGCAGGATCGGTGCTATACGATCGTTCATATATATCGTGCATGAACGTTCGTCGTTCATTTTCCAACGATAATAATTGGAACTGTGTATGTAGCTTAAGTGTTTTATTCTTTGCAGAGTGCTTTCTTAAGTAAATAGACAAATCTCTTGTAGTAAGTAATCCCCCTCCCCATTGTTTTGAGACACACACTGCAAAAACGTAATTTTGAGTTAATTGTTCGTATTTTCTATATTAGTGGAAAAAATTAATCATGAAGATTTTTATCTTATATAAAGTGCAATTCAGAGCTCATTATCCTTACGCTACACAGACACAATGCATGATAGGTACTTAAGTTTAAATAAATTGATATCAGCTGACAACCTGTAGGGGTTTACTACCCCCACCATGTACCTACCAGGTGGAATATGTAACATATTTATTAGGATTGACAGTACAAGTAAATTTTCATGTACTTTATAAATCATATCCAGACAAGAGTTATCCATCAAATGTAATGCCCATGTAAAAAAACAAAAAAAAAACAACAATTTATTGCAAAGACCAAAGGCACCTATAAAAGTAACGTATAGTAAAACAGGCATGACAGCAGGAGTCTATAGGATCTCCTCAGTCTAATAATGGGATATATTTATGATCTTGATGTTACTTTCTAGAAGGGTAATTTATTTATTAGAATAAGAAACAGAAGCCTGGTAGGGTTCACAAAACCACTGATGTCAATCAAAGATTCTGATAGCCGGGAAGGAAAATGTCCAACTCCCCAAAATTCCAATGAAGAAAACAATGGCTGCGCTTCATGGTACAATCAAAGCACTTCAAACATTTTATAGCAAATGATGCTAAAAAATTACACATTTAAATTGTCATAAGATCCAATACATATGTTTAGATCTAACTACTTCCCTGACTTCAGCAGCATTATTAAGAAAGTGAAATTGTTTGATTTTATCTTGATATACCTCGAGCTATTGTTTACTTTATTGGTGTTTAGGATACTCTTACTAAAGTAGGAAAAGTAAATTTATGCCCTGCCCACCCAAATGTCTATGGTTCCTAATGCACACCTGAAATATGAAGATAATTCATATAGGATTCTTGGTTGAGGCAACATTCTCATTTTCTTTTTTTTATACCTGTTTTTATTCTCAGAACAGTACACTACAATGAGGTAAAGAATCCTTGGGTATTATAAAGTTTATTCCCTCAAAAATTGTGTTGTGACGTGACCTGTAACGTGTGCTTTCTTTACAATGCATGACACCCCTTTGAGGTTTTTATTGTTGTTTTTTAGAACTCACCAGAAAGTGATAGGAAATCAGTCAAATGGAGATTGGACAATTTGAAAACACTAGAGAAGGGTTACAGTACAGATTATTACATATCTTACAAGGTTAGGAATTGAGGTGAAACTTCCCCTATGGGATAGTGGACACCAATAAATGATATATGCATTTTCTGCTTGTAAGTCTTTCCAAGACTAACAATATTTTGTTTGGTGTTTAACATTTCCATAGGTTAAAGAAATGAGTGGAATGGTATAACCATAGAAAAAAAACTTGAAAATTAACTGAAAGTGAAAACAAAAATCACACGGTGAGTGCGTTTACATTTGGAACAAACAATACCTGCATATATATTAGTAATTGAAGTATGCACTTAACTTATGAGCTACCCAACAATAGATTTTTTTTCTGCAGGTATTTGCAAGCACTGCTGTATTTAATATTATGACATTTTTTGTCACATTTACCATTTATTAATGTAGATATTTTTTTAAATAGCCCTGTTGTGCCACATTTGGACTGGTGAAATTTTTAATAAGCATGCATATTATCACCTTAATTGTGCTTCAAATTTGGAAGCTGGATGCATTAGAGAATTATATTTTGCATACCCTCCTATGTTACCCTAAAGAAGTAATTTTATATTATTACAAAACAAGGAACTGGCCTACAACAGCAGTCTTTACTACTGGATAAAGTGTAGAAAATAGTCTTTTTTTCCCAAGAGATAGGTTTTATTGGTTAATTTGTTAATATCATAACACCAGCTGGATTTATATCTATGCTGTATGGGAAAATTCACACTAAAATAACATGGGTTATGTTCCAACAGTAACACAGACTTGTTTGTGTATTACTAATCATTCTAAATGGCTCCTAATTGTTTATATTTTCTATGAAGAAATGCACCTGATCTGTGGCAGGGTCTGTTGTAGCACGCAGCATTGTCAAATATAGCACATTTGTGGTATTATTGCTATGAGTCATGTTAAAAGCAAGGGCTGTCTTTACACATTAGGCCTCAGGAATACATGAATTCTATATGGGTTTTCCAGAAATGCAATCTTTTTCTATCTTTTAAGGTGGTCGGGCTGCAGTTTCTAACCCTCCAACAATTCACAGAGTCGGTCAGTAATACATTTAGACATGTAAGAAGACCAATAATTTAATTATTTTGTAGCGTGGGCAGCACCGTTGCACTCGGCCTATTTCCTACAGTTCCCCCCACATTCCAAAAACCTGCAGTGAAGTTAATTGGCTTCCCCCAAAAATTGACCTTAGACTGTATTAATGACATTTGACTATGATAGGGACCTCAGATTGTGAGCCCCTTTGAGAGATAGTGACATGACTATGGCCTTTGAAAAGTGCTGCATATTTATGTTGTCACTATATAAATACTGTGTAAAAATAATAAAAAACCTAGTTTAAATTGACAGTCTGTATGATTAGTGAATACATTGTTTAACCAAATGTTGGCATTAACATAAAAACTTTCCAAAAAGAATCTTAAAGAGCATATGAGCTACTCTAGACCTTTATATTACATTCACAACATGTCCTAATTTCACTTTGTTTTAAGATCCTTGAAAAGTTTTATTATTCTAAAACATGTAGATGTAGCTGCAGTAAAATACCAAAGTTCTGTGATGTTGCAGTGATTTATAAGTTTCAATGGGTTCATTTTGGCACCACTATGATAATGATAATGCTTTTCAGAAACATATAAAGTAATAATGTAAGACATCCATTTTCTAATTACCACACGCAAAAGCCTAGATGGAAACATATTAGAACCACCTTGTTAAGAAGGTGAAACCTATCATTTATATTACTTTCATCTTGAAAAAAAATAGGTTTCTGCAGATCACACTGCTGACCAATAAAAAGTTTAATACAAGCATATATCATAAATACAGTATATAGCTAAACATCAAGAATACTTAAAAAACAAGCAGAAATTTGCAAAGCTCCAATGGGAATTATATCAACACTAAGTATTGTGATTTAAGCTATAGATTTAGGCTATGCTTAGAGTACTCAAGTCTAGATTTGCTTCAAAAATGTTGGATACTTGAAGCGCGGCACTTAAAGCGGAAGGAAACGGAACAAAAAAAAAACTCATCTTTTGCTGAGCAATCTGGAGGTTTCCTGGATTGGGTATCCTTTTTTTGTCCTGACATGGAGGAAGTGACAGGTGCTGCCATCTTTTTTGACCTCCTTCCTCATACGTCGTCCTATCTTGCACTGTGCAGGTGCAAGATCAGGTGACATAAATAAGGGAAAAACGGGATGTATTATTTTCACATTAAAGAAAAGGCTCCTTCTGTGCATGCTCAATTACAAGAAGTAGACAAAAAAAACCCAATGTTACACAGACAGCAAAAAAGTAAACTGAGAGGGGGTTTAATCTTTGCCTACGCTATCCCAAACTGTAATAAAAGTTTTGGCTATACAATATTAATATCTTTTTAGTCATCAAGCCATGTTACTTTTACAATATAATTGAAATTTGAAACAGATAAATTGGGAAAATAAATAATTTTGAAATGTTAGGAGTAAATACATCACATTTTGTTTTGTACTACTAAATTTAACATATTTATTTCCTCTACGAATCTCCTATCAATAACTCAGCACTGTTGAATTATTAAACTCAATTTCTACTGCATTCTATCTTTTATAAAATGATAAATCTTTCTATTATAGAGAATTAGAACTGCATGGGAAACATTTCCACATAGACATTTTGCAGTAGATTAGCAATGATGGTCAAAAATGATACTGACAATGCTTTCTGCCTTATTAAATTTCTTTCACCAATGGCCCTCTTATAATTGGTTTATGTAATCTGCATTGATTTTATTCTGCAATGTTTGGATCAGTTGATAGAACTGCAACAATGACAGCTAGTATGAAATTTGCATCTAACTTAAAGATAATCACAAATAAGGCAACCTAGAACAGCATGCAAGCATAAATAGAGCAGCATGATGTGCTGTAGATTGGAGATAATGGCACTAGCATTACTGTTTAAAGCAGTTTAGTATCAGTATTGCGGCCAACAACTGCTGCTATGCTGTCAGCAGATGACATATAAAATTCTCTCATTGTTTTCCCAATGTTTCAGAGCTAGAGGACAAGTAAATCTCTACTGGTGTGTAGCTTTTTTGTATAATTATATAGGAATGACAGGCAACTGGAGCCATGGCATGGAGCCATGGGTTCCCGACTAATGGAAGCAGGGCATAAGATTAGAAGATGCTTTATAGTCAAGGTATCCACATTAGAATAAAAAACTAATATCTGTTATAACTAGAGATGAAGGATGGGCTCAAACTATTGAATATTTCTGTTTATTGTCATAGATTTATTGATGGTGTTTTCCCTTGCCAGCATAACAGCCTTTTAGCACTATAGATTCCAGACAGGTGACCAACTAACCAAAGCCCACATTAGCACCAACTAGAAACCATTTCAAATGCTATGAAGCTGATGCACGTTGTGTATCTTCTGGCATAAAATTTCTACACAAGTAGAAGTTGCTTGTTTGTTAGCTTGTTATTTCTTGTGAAAGCATGTAAATGAAAATCAAGAAAGTTGTGATCCTATACCATAGCGACTAGGTAATAAAGAGATACAAAGAACTGTCATTATTTGCCTCACATTATTGAAATGGCACCCCCATCAATACAACCAAAAATTAGAACACAGTGACCATGATGTGCAATAAGAAAGACTAACATACAAAGCCAATTTTAATTTTTGATTAAGAAAAAATAAAGAAGTTTAAAATAGCCATCTTTGTGCACACTTTATTATGGATTTAAGCGAAAACTGTTTCTGTTAATTCAGTCGGGAATGTCTTGGGACTGTTAGATAATTTTACTGCAATAGACTTGAGTGTAGAAGATGAGGATGATAAATCATATATTAGGCTATACGTTTTTAACTTCTTTGCAAAGAGCAAATAGTCATATAATTTGATAGGTGCCAGAGAAGACATATTCACTGTTTATTAGCATTCAAAGATGATAATGCATTTCAGAAAATGTGAATATTATTCTATATTTTTAGTAAAATGTGGTCTTTCTTGCAAATTATTTCCTCTGTGAAAACAACTGACCACTTTGGCCACTTCATCTGTAAGCAAAGAAGGCATATTAGCACCTTGAATCTGGCCTTTATTAAAAGTATGTGTTGCAATCATTCAGACAATGGGTTGTGATGGATTTACCCAGATGAATTTTACCCTGTACTGCACATTAAAGCTGAACGATCATCAAAAGTTTTACTTTACATAAAAAGGTTGAACAAGGTAAAAATGATCTGCGCAGTGCAAGATATGATGACAAAGGCAGAAGCCAGAAGGTGAAGAAAGGAGATGGTGGCACCTAGTGCTCCCTCTGTGATGGGACAAAGGCTGGTTACAGAATGGCGCCCCAATCCAGGAAAGCTCCAGAGAAATCGAGGGATCTGTGGGAGTAAAGGTGAGTTTATTTTTTTACTTTAGTTCTGCTTTAGGTATGCAAGGGGGCAATATAATCTTTTTAGCTGCGTGAAATTCTCTTTGCTGAAAATGATTGCCTCATATATGGAAAAGAGTTGGTTTACTAAAACAATATGGAATGTTTACTTATTACAGTAAATGTAACAATTGTCAATGTTCTTTTAGTGAACTAATTGAAGTAGGCCCAACTTCACTTTAGCTGGGCTCACTTCAATCACCCAATCATAAATTCAGGACATTGATGTTGCATCAGGGAAAAAATCTAAAAAGCAAAGCTTTGTAGGGATGATATATGCAAATAATATAAAAATATGAACAACTAAAATATGATTTTAAATCATTCTGATTGTCACTTTTATCATGAATATATTATTTTTAGTCAAACGAGGATGAAGGCCTATTTAAATTCCTTTCTTCTGTTACTTCAAAATGACTGGCCCCTTCACAATTTTTTTTAGCCTTTGTAAGAAGGTGACCATGTATGACACAGTCTTTGTAATGTAACGCTACTGAGCTAACCATTTAATTCCCTAAAGGGCAAATGCTGAGAACTTTTTCAAAGAACATTGAAAGACTATACAATGCTTTGCATGACATTTACAGTAACTCAACATGGTATAATAAGTGGACTGCTAGACTTACAAGCCTTTGGTCAGTAGTTAACTTTTCTCTAGAAGTAAAGAGCAATTGGAATTTGTAGAAAGAGCTAATAATTTTTGCCATTGTAACAGAGGGCATTTTTGAGGGGCCCAGGAAAAATTCAGTGGTTTGGTCTACCCAAAAGAGAGCTCTCAGTAAGTACCTGTAAGTTTAAAAGTTGAAATTGTGTGGCACAACCTGTCTGGTCAACACCCTTCATAGTTATGGAGCTGTATCAAATTTTACCTCAATATCCAGCAGTTAGGACAGCTACATGCTTCACGCTATTTACAGCTAACAAAGTATTTTCTGAAACCAGAAATCTTATTTTTTTATTAACCCATGCCTTGGTATACCTTAGATTTCAGGCTACAGCCAGGTGCCTTCTAATAACCCAAAATAATTCCTAATACATTCTCTTTAGTCCTTTACTGTTGTAGTCTAGTATAACATTGATAGTATCCCCTATTACAAAAGCACAGAATATTAAATGTGGGTGGATAAGGCATAGAAGAAGATTTCAACCGGGTCGTATCTTTCTTTGGTGCCCAACTGCCTTTAAAATCACTAAGTTTCTACGTTTCTGATTTAACTGTATGAACTAGTATACTCTTTAGTTGCTAGTTTACTACTAGTTTTAATAGACTAAAATGGCTAGTTAATATAGTAACACAAAAAATGTTGTTACTCCTGTCTACTCATTATACAGGCACAGCTTGTGTATTATTACCCCAACCCATACATTGTAACTAAAATACAATGGGAATGATATGAAATGAGGAAGACCGCTATTCAAATGTGTATTTGCATCCAGAAAAAAGGCACTTTCAATTAGCCATCTGTATTGTATATTTTATTAAAGGTTTATGTAAAAAGTGTTGCTTATACTTTTTTCTATAGGGATCTTTTTATGACCTTTACTGCAATAGACTTGAGTGCTGCAGACGAGGCTTGTAAATCATTTATTAGGCTATACTGTCTTAACTTATTTTGCAAAGAGCAAGTTGTTTAATGAACTTTGATAAATGCCAGATAAGACATATTCACTGCTTATTAGCATTCAAAGATTGGAATCTAGGGAAGATTAAAAGTGAACTAATGACTCTTTCTTGAATCTTGCAAAACTCCTTCTCTGAGACATACTGAACATTGTTATCATTTCAATGAAGAATTCAGTTCCATTTCATTCTGTTCAGGAACATAAAGCGTAATAAAGGAACTTTTATCATTGCACACACAGTCCTTTTAAAGAAAATTCTTTTTAATGTACGTAGGTGAAATAAAATTTTTAATCAAAGACTCAATTGCATCCTCAAATGTAATAAACTGGTGATGGTAAAAAAAAGATTCTTAAATCCATTTACTGCATGCTTGCAGAAAAAAATTGAATATCTGTATATTAGATCATATGTGATGTATTTATTTGTGACAAAGCAATGGGGTTAATTTACTAATGGAGTAGAGCATGTTCACTTTGCAAGGGCATATTTACAAATATACACTTAAATGGTGATGACTAAGCTATGTGACAGTTCACTTTAAAAAGTGAAGGAAATTTGGTCTGCAATGTAAACATGCTGTAATACTTGAATTACCCCCAGTATGCACATTATTTTCAGAACCATTGCAAGCATTTGTTTAAAAAGGACTGGTAGGTCTAGGTTAGAAAAGAACAAACCTTGTATTGGAAACAGAAGACAGATGCAATCAAAGACTAGTGGCCATATCAAGGGGCAAAGGGAGCCAGAACAAACTGCTGTTCATAGCAGGTGTCGGAGCCAGAAGACTTGTCCAGAACAGATACCAGGTAACAAGACTTTGACCTAATACCCAAGAAAGATTAGGAAGGCTCTAGGCTTCTGCCTGTAGCAGTCTGATTTTGTATGAGGAACAGTTATTTAGCAATGTTTTATTTCTCCAATACTGATATATGACCTCCTTCCTAAAACTATGGCACATTTGGGTATTGGAATATGAGGTGTGTAAGATTAAACATATTTTAAAGAGAACTGTGACTATATAGGACACCATGGCAGAGACTAACAATCTGAAAACAACACACAATGCTAACAAGGGCTAACAAAGAGAAGAAAACAATAGGAGAATAGATACTAATGGGAGACTCCAAATAAAAACATTTTAGGGAGAGCAAGAAAGAACTGTGAAACCAAACACACAATCAGCCATTCTTAACAATGATTCCCTTGAAATTCCTCCAGAGGGATGAAGTGGTAGATGACTAGGGATGAGTGAGAATGCCTCTGGCATTCTCGCAAAAATTTCCTCGATCTTCCAATGGAAATTGGTTGGCCAAAAGTTCGCGGAACCT
>NC_092859.1:104961333-104963101 GCF_032062135.1 Pyxicephalus adspersus
CACTAGAGGTTAATAAACCTCCAGTGCCCGGGGATGGCAGAGGATTTCCAAGGCTGCATGATGCAGCCCTGGAAATCCTTCTGTTCAGTGAGAGCTCGACCTCTCAGCGAATCAGAAGGCCGTTCTCGCCTACATTTTTGGTAAGCGAGAAAGGCCCGATTCGCTGCGAGATCAAACTTAATATTCTCGCTCGCTCATCCCTATAGATAACTTAAATTGATCTAAACTGGGAAAAAAATCCACCAGGAGGTAGTACTATTTATGCCAAAAAACTAACATCCTGGTTCCTGTTGGCTTTTTGTTTAAGCTTTAAACTGTATGATACATGCGCTTGGTAGCCTAGTGTTTGGCTTTCTGTGCAGCAAAGATGGTGGTTCGCTAGGATGCAGCAAAGACAGGTCCTTGCCATAATCGGCAAGTATTCTAGTTTTTTCATTGGATCTCTGTGTGAAACAAAAGGAAAATTGCCTAAAATGAGAAAACGAATGCAGCCATAATGTCAATGTTTCTTGACCTTTTTTTTACATGGGGAAACCTTGAAATAACTTTCATGTCTTCTATAATTCTATATCCCGTCTATAATTACTATATCCACAGCTCACAGTATATTAGTGTGGTAGTCAGCATAAAAATGTTTCTTACATTGCTGGCTATTGGGAAGAATATCATCCTTACAGATAGCCAAAACGATCACTGGTGTCAGTGGTAACTGATTGGAAAGGTACACATTGCTCATTGCTCAAAGAACTCCTAGGAACCCTGGTTGAGAAACACTGATCTAAGGACTAGCTAGCAGCTGTATGGTAAATACTTATTTTTGGGTTTCTATGCACCTTTAAAGTAGTGGTTAAATATTATAGCAAACATGTAACAATTTAATGAATTGATATAAAGTATACCATCATGACTAAACACAAACATATGTTCTGAGATTTATTTCATAATAAATTTGGTATTTAAACTAAGTTGCATTACTCCAATCTAGCTGTCGGCAACAAACAAATCTACATTAGCATGTGGCAGGCTGGAAATGCTGAAAGCCAAACAGTGAATAAAGATTTACACTGGATTTAAAGTCTTTAAAATTAAGCTGGTTAAGCTACAAAATCTGACCCAGCATTCACCTCAGTAACAGAAATGTATGAGATAATATTAGTCTGGGATCAGCACTCATTCAGTGTGTGGAGATCAAGTGAAATTGATCAAAGACTGGAGATAATACAAAACAAGCTTCTATATGTTCTATACGGCAAGCTTATCTTCGTATTAGTAAGACACTGGCAGGGTTCTGCGCTATCCTGCTGATTTCTAAGGCAACTGCTGCACATTACCTGCTGGAGTAATTAAGTTTATCTAAATATGTAGATACTCAGTGGGGAATAGCATCACATTCTTATGTGAAAAAATAAAAACAAGCAACATTTTTTAAAAAGCTAAAAAAAAGTTTTCTTCCTTTACTTTTAGGTTTTGCACAATGGGGTTGAATTATTCAAGAATGTTAGATATTTTATTCAGCTAAGTGAATGTGGTGAAAATGACTTGCAAAGAATACCCAATTATGTGCAAGGTCATTTCTAAAAAGGTCAATAGAGCTTCACCTTATACTTAGCTAATTGAAATATCTCTTAAGCTGCGTACACACTTGCAATTTTTGTCGTTGGAAAGGATCTTTCACGATCCTTTCCAACGACAAGGGGCTGCAAGATGCATGAACGATGCTGTACATACAGCACCGTTCATGCTCTATGGAGAGGGGAGGGGGGAGAGC
>NC_092859.1:104965165-105033156 GCF_032062135.1 Pyxicephalus adspersus
GTGTTTTTGATCAGTCATCTGATGGAAGAATTTTGACTCTCATTTTTGTGGGTTGATTTTCCTCAAGTTGTGTGATTGTATTGGCATCATATAAAAATGTAACTTCTTACTGAGGTTTATATAGATTAATAGTTATATCTGAGCGACTCGGCTTATTGAAAATGCATGCTTTATGCCAAAAAATGCCTTGGGGATTTTATGTTCCGTAATAGCTCCTAATACATTTCTTCCTGGACTGCCGCCAGTTTCAGGAAATGTTTCCTAGTTTTGTAAGACTAGAGACAAGACATAAGACAATGATGTAATATAATTCTTTGGTAAGTGCTATAGACAAAACTTTTATCGGGGACAGGGTTGTTCCCTTTGCTAAATAGTTGTAGAGCTGCATGGAATTACATATTTCACCCAACAAACATGAGAAGTAATAGGAATAAATATCAGGTATGGTATTTTAAATTCCAAACACAATGTTGGTGTCTCTAGTTATTTTATTTATTTTAATTTTTTTGATAGTGCCGTGATCAGTATTGCTGAATGGTAATGAGAGTACAAAAAACATGCCAATTACCAAAGCTGACCTTATTCTAAACTTTCTTGTTACTTGGCTCTCCTTGGCAGGAATGCATGTAATTGAGAACTAGCAACATTTCAGAATTTTTGCTGAAATCTTTTAAATTTTTCTAAAAGCAGTTTGGAAAGTAAAATGCAGATTTGCCAACTCAATTAAATTTTATGGAAGGCAAAATCCAAAGTTTTATTGCAAAATCAGTTTCAATAACATTCCCCGCTCATCCCTAATCTCTAGCTTTAATACTTTCTGTAGCAAACCAAGACTAAAATGCACATTTTTAGATAGTAACAGCTAATATATTGATATTTTTGGGAAACTTTGGTGAAATGCATTGGTATCAATCGGAAAGGGAAATATTGTCATTTTTGCAGTTTTAGAGGCCAATTGGCTTTAAAAAACTTGTTAGGGTTATTCTCGACCTGTTCTTGTAACAAACCCTCACTAGTTTAAAAATTAAAAAGAGTTTGAAAAAGTGACATAAATATTTAAGTAACAATACACAAAATAATTAAAAACGGGAAATAAAAATACAAAAACAAATACAAAAACTCCCTGATATTCATCACTGCACTATGCACATGGCAGGCTATCCCATTTAACCACAAGGTGTTCCTAATAGGAACAGATCCATGATTGTGCGAAAGCTTGGTTTTTGCCCTGATTTATTAAAATGCTCCAAGGCTGGAGAGGATACACATTAGGATCAGTGAATCTGAGTGATCCAACAAACCTGGAATTGATCTTCTGCTGATTGATTTGCTAACAAATAGCTAATGACTTTTAGGAAATCCATTCCAAGTTTGCTGGATCACCCAGCTTCACTCTGCCTTGGAGTGCCTAAATAAAATAAATTAAACTACCCTACATACACCTCTCACCCCAAGAATGTAAATTGTGTTCTAAAACAAATTGTAAGATACATACTTTAAAATCAGCATGTTGTGCATCACCCACAAAATTATGGGATAGTATAAGCTAATATACTCAGCAAGCATAAAGTAATATATAAATAGCAAGCAATTCTAAGTCTACTTAAATATGACTTTTCCAAATAATGACATAATGGCTTACTAAGTGCATTCCATCACAGTAGCTGTCATATGATCAGACCTTGAATTAAATATGTATCTTTTTCCAGGATCAGCAGATTTAAGTATCAGAAATAAAACTATGAATCTATGCTGAATAAAAGACAGTACATCAAAATGTCCTAAGCAGAAAAAGTTGGAATTACATTCTAGTTTGTGATGTTTGATATAACTGGTTTGGTGCGCACACACACACACACACACACACACTGCACTAGTTTATTTCTAAGAATAAAATGGGCTTAAATGTGGAATGTATGAAGGGATATATGAAGCCTGCCATTGTTCCTCTCCTTCCGAAAACTCTATTTACATGCTTGTCCTTCCTTGCCTTTAATACTTTCAAAGATCACTAAGTGCATGAAGTTGTAGTAAATTCAGAACTCTATTTCTGCATAATTTATGTGGTCCACCAACAATTTTTAGTGGTGTACAAACCTAATTTACAGAATTTTAAAATCAAACCTACTATGCTCTACCATACTTTAGCTTTAGAAAGCAAATATTACTTAAAGGTGCTGCTGCTGATTCAGTCCTTCACTGCTATTGGCTGCTGAGACTTTAAAGCATCTCTGCTCCCAGTCACTAGTGCCTGTTGTAGGGTATAGCTGGGCTATCTGTGCTAAAGTATGTTTCATCTGATTTACTGTTGCTGTCCTTGCCTGTTTCTGACCGATCATTTGTATGCATCTTGGACCAACCTTTTGCCTGTTACCCCCGACTTTGCTTGTGTTTTGCCCTTGTTTACTTCGTTTGATGGATGAATATTTGTTGTATGACCTCTTGTTTTGTGTTCTGGATTTGACTCTGTTGGAATCTTGGTACTGCTTTATCTGTGGGCTCCTGGCTTGCTGCCAGCCCATCCCCAAACACCATCTCTCCCACAGTAAGCCCTCGGGGCAACCAAGTGCTGGGAGACATAACCAGTCTCCCCAGGCTGAGCGGGGGCTTACTAAAGGTGAAGACTGCTGTGTTAGTATGGGGGACTGGTGTCTGGTGAGGATTGGTGCTGACTAGGGCCTTCCAGTTCTCCAGGAAGAAAATCAGACACATTGGGGCCCTGGGAAAACATGGGAAGCCTAAATGCATACCTTTCCAGTTCCCTAAATATCTGCCATTCTGTCAGTTAGGGCCCTGCAAAAAGAGGGGGCCCTGGCCAACTGCCCGATTTGCCCTACCCTAAAACTGGCCCTTTTTGCTGGTGTTTGGTTGTGAGATTCTTGATCATCCATTTTCATACTGTTACTAGAACCTGCATGTTCTCCACCAGTGCTGTACATGTACATCAAATGTTTTTTCTAATTTGGAATTTATTGCTTTAATAAATAATTTATGGTGAATGTGATTTTTTTGCAGTAATTTTATGATAGTAATCAACGTATGCTAGTAATGACTGTTTAGGAGAATATTTGTATAATATTCTTAGACCTGGATCTGGTACAAAGAGATTTTTTAGGGAGAATTAAAGAGATTGCCAAGTATCACCCTCTCTGTGGCCCTTTTACAAAATATACGGTTTGGGAGCCGTAATTAAGACAGTAAAATAAGACCCAAAACATTTTACCCCTAGGAATCCAATTAAGCCCCAGATCTACTGTCCCAAAACCAATCGCTAACAAACCAATGTTTCAAGGGACCTCTGTAGAAAGCATTTCTTCTCTAAAAAACTAGTTTGTACCTGAAAGGGCTTACATTTTTCTTCACTTTCAATGCCTCAGAAAGGGTTGCCAGATTATAGAGCTTATATGCAATATATATGGCACCAATATGGATAGGTAATTTAGCTATGTGCTTCCAAGTCAATTAGTAAAGGAGTCAATTGTAGTACATTTGTGTGTTCTAAATGGAAAACAAACATTTGTTTATTAACCAACACTACTTCCCTTGTTCTCCATGTAAACAACAACATTTCTCTTATTATATAGAAGACCTCCCTTATGGATAAAGCTGGGACCGTGAAATCCTAAAAGTTTACATTACATTGAATGCTTAACTTACAGAATAATTAATTTAAAAATATATTTAGTCACTCAAAACCCTTCAATAGATAGTGGAAATAGCAAATCTAACCTTACGTTCAGCAACGTGTATTATAAAACCTATTGTCCACAAACACACCTCTACTGTCCTATAGCAATCATTTACAACTATCACTGGAGTTTACAAAAATATATTAGTAAAAACTCACAAAGCAGAATTCTCCAACTTTTATTTGCAAGTAAGTCCTGAATCCCAGGTCAAGATTTATGGAAGGAAAAAGCTGATTTTCTCAAACTACTTCTCAAAACTATAGAAACAAATCAGATCATGTGAAGTCAAGTCCTAATAGACTTCTAAAAGAAGCCTTCCCTTAATGTAGCAGATAACCTCCCTTCCTTGATTCCTCCATTGTGCAGATGCTGTGTTATCATTTTTACTTTAAATTACTGTAACTCAACTGGCAAATAAGCAGCAGATGTCAGCATTGGGAAAATCTGCAATTCATTCTCAATCAGCAGCATTTAGACTTTGTGTTAGTCAATTCTCTCATCCCCATTCTTCACCAGGAATGTAAACTCTAAGCAAAATCATTGTTGTCCATTTCAGCCTTGACATGAAGTAAAACACAGGCGTTAGTTTTAGTTAGTTTTATTTGCTTTTAATTACTCTAGTTAATAGTGAGTGTGTGTGGGTGTCAGTGACAGTGCAATTGTTTTTCTTCCATTTTCACTTCTGTTTGTTGGTGTTTGGCTCCTTAGGTCTCTTTCAGTATCTGTAAAGAAACCTTGGAAGAAATAAGCTGATAAACAAAAATAAGAAACATTTTATTTATTGCAAGTGATTTTAATAAATTTAACATGGTAACTATTGAACTCGTAACAATGTTCAGCCACTTGTTTCTTGTGAAAGTTTCTTGTTTATTATCACCAGCAGTAACAAATAAACATTTGATTCATTATCCTAAAATGTAAAAAAATAGTTTATGTTACAATAATAAGCACTTATTTCCATTGGCAAATTCCTTCGGCTTAGCCTAATGGATTACAGTATAAAATTATAACACGTATATTCTGATAAATACATCGGAGATTAGTTTCATGGAGCTTTTTAATGAATGTGATTAAAATTAGGTGGTTTTATGTCAATAAACCTAGAAGCCTCCCGAGTTAATTTAATAATGAGTGGAGAAAAATGAGTGGACTTATTCATAATTAAAAAAAAGACAACTGGGCATCTTGGGTTGTGTACATTATTTCTAAAGGAAAACATACAGGTTAATAATTAAAGTAAGCAAATGATTAAGTATCATAAGCCAGGTTAGGTAACACATGGCAGAGTCTAATTTTACAGTTAATTTTCAGCCAAAATTATTTTTAATTACAGGTAGAATAAGTTCTTGATAAAACCTGTCAAAGGATTGTACTGCATTGCATGTTCCTACTATAGATGCAGAATGGAGAACGAAAGATATAGAGAAAAGAATGAAAGATAACACCTGATTAATTTAGTGTTCCGATGACCAAACCCTTATTGGTTAAACCTAATTATTCAAGAAATGAGACAGAGAACAGGTTTTTTGGCGGTAAAAAAGTGTGTATTATGTGTGAATATTTCATGCATAATCCATATTCATACTATATATCAGGTACAATATATAAATAGCAAGATACATTGCCTCATCCCATTAAACATCATGGGATTTGGAGGTAGTATGCCTAGACAGATGACTCTCTGACTAACATAAGTGGAGAAAGGTAACAGTCACAAAGGCTGCTGTTAAATACAGTGTAGTCAAATTCTATAGTATCACATATGCCGGTCAAAGAACCCAATGCGTTTTGCCCTACTGGGCTTCTTCAGGGGTATGAGACATATTTGTAAAATGTAGATGTGGGTTTAAAAGACAAATCGTATTATGTATTTACCCAGGAGTTTTCTTATGAAGAAATTGGTGTATAGCGATGAAATGCTTAATAATTGAAATCTGCAGATGGATAGATTTGCAGCTGTATAATGTCTTTTATGTGGCGATGAGATGCTTACATGAGAGGTCCGCAGACAGGCAGATTTTCAAATGTGCAACATCTTTGTATTGTAGAGAATAGCAGACACTCAATATCCTTATTAGTGGAGCTTCATTGGTAGTAGTAGTGCCTTACGCTCATTACAACACTGCAGTATGATTCATCCTACAGACACCATCTTTGCTACTACCTATAGCTGTACGCTATACTGCTTCCTTGGTTCAACTCTGCCACCACTACTACCAACGAAGCACCACATCATTACCTATCATAACCTATACATTTCTGTCTCAGGGACAGAAAAAAGTAAAGTAAAGCATGACTTCCAAGGAAATGGGATTTTTTGGAAGGAAAGATCACTAGTGAGTAGGGGTATGATTCAGGGTACCTAGGGTTGGAGGTGGATACTACTTGCTCAAGATTCCAGAAGTCCAACAAAACTATGGCAGACTGAGCTGGGATATTTTATGAATAAAACAAAATGCAACACGTGGTCTTTAAATCTTTGTCCTGCAAAACATATCTCCCCTTGGAGCTTGGAGGCGTAGTATATGCATACAACCATTAAGCTATGAATTTCTCCAGTAACATAGAGAAAATAAGTTCGATTTAAGCATCAGTTCTTTTTCTGCATACTATCCAGGCCTGAGGATTTTTGATTTGTTTCTGTTAGCAAGATAAAATAAAATGGCTCAGTAATTGGTTATTGTCAGAGGAGAAAAGCCATCAAAGTAATACAATCAATGATGAATAAGCAGCTGTAGCCAAGTACATAACAAAAGAACAGAAATAGCTGCTACTAATATTTTAATTATTCACTGCACCATTTAATTCAATTACCAATACATCACATAGGACTGTTTAAATAAATGCCACAGCATTATGACTGGTGTAGAGAAATTTATGAAAATAACAGAAAAATGCTTGCAGCTTTTTTTCCTGAAACTATTGCAATTTTAGGACACTTTTACGTTTGTATTTTTGTTTGTTGTTTAATTAATGCTTTAATTACAGTGGCTTTGTAGAAGTTCTAACAGGAGAGAACAGCAGTAACTTTTTCCTATTATACCTATCTCTACTATCTCCATCTGAAGTTAGCAAGCAAAGAGAAGGTAAGAAATATTTCTCTATTAAAGAAATTACAATTAGACCAATAAACATGTTTTAAATGGCAACTAGAGGTTCACCCTCTGATATATAACTTATTGTTGAAATGGAAGTAAACTGAACAAAAAAATACCCTCACTCCCCTTTACCTTCGCAGATCCGTTGACCCATCCGGAGGTTTCCTGCATCATACCGGTATTCTCCTTCATCCCAGCGTGGAGGAAATGCCAAGCGCCGCCATCTTCTTTGGCCTTCTTCTTCGTACGCCAGCCAAGCTAGTACTGTACTAGCAAAAGATCGGGTGATATAGATAGGGGGAAAAAAGAGTGCCAATCTCACTGTCCATTTTATATGAGGCTCCTTCCGCGCATGATGCTGATGCTGCGGCGATCCTCTCCCGGGATACATATGTCACCAATCCCGAGAGGCTTTGCGCTTGAATGTGGCATAGTTGTTCATGCTAGGTGGCCTGGCCTGTGTGTTTCAGAAACTGCAGATTTGCTGGGATTTTCACAAACAGCCATCTCTTTGGTTTACAGAGAACAACAAAGAAAAATAACCATTAAGCAGCATAAATCAGATTGTAGAGTCAGAATTCGGAGTCTGAATCAACAGTTCAGGCTGGTGGTGTAGTGATGTGGAAGATAGTTTCATGGCACACTTTGGGTCCCTTAGTACCAATTTAGCAAGATTGAAACATCATAGCGTATCTTAGTATTATTGCTGACCATGTATATCCCTTTTTGATGGCAGTGTTCTCCTCTTCTAAAGTATACTTCCAGTAGAACAACACATCATGTCACAAAGCTCACACTATCTCAGACTGGTTTCTAGAACATGATATTGAGTTCACTGTATTCAAATTACCTCCCTAGCTACCATACCACAATCTAATAAAGCACATTTGGGTTGTGGCAAAAAAGGTAATTTGCATCATGGATGTGCAGCCAACAAATCTGCAATACCCTTGTGATGCTACCATGTCAATCTGTACCAAAAAGAAGAAGAATGTTTCCAGTACCTTGGTGCACTTGATGGCTTTTAAAGAAATTCCATACATATTCCTCTTTTCCAACCTGAAAAAGATTCACTGTAAATCCTACCCATACTATGTGGATTATATAAGCAGGAGATCACATTTCAGACCCGATTCCTAACAAAGGAAAAATCGCAGCTCATGTTTTGCTACTTCTGGGGCCCCTGCTGGCTGAGTACAGCAAATTGCACTCACGACTGTGGTCACTACAGGGAACTTCTACTAAAACCCCACTGAGCCAAGACTTTTATGGATTAAAATGTTAAAACATTAATTGGACTTTTAGTTGCTTTTGGCTCCATTGGCATGGTAAGTGAGGAACAGTAAAAACATCTTTTTCAGTGCAGTGAAGAAGTCTTAGAACTAGACATATTGTTACCTGAGGACTGGGAAGATTTTCCATTATTACCTTTTACAGTGACATTCTGTGACACCACTGGGTGTTTTGGGGTTAGAAAGTGAAACTATGCAAGAGCAAGGGGAATTGGTTTAGAGTTTACAAAATACTACTGAAGTTTGTACCGATTATGAAAGCTGTATACAATGTACATAAGGGGAAAGATAATTATTTTATATGATTTAAACTATACCATTTACATTTTCAGAAACATATTTTTTCATTTACAGTATATCAGTGTTTTGTTAATTATTTTTCTTCAACCAGGGGTTGATTACAACCCAGTTTTTAACAGAAAAAAATTAAAACCTGAAGATAACTACTTTATGTTGAGTCAAAACTTTCAGCTTTACTCTTCCTCTTCTGAAGAATCACAGGGGTTTCATCCATTACTCCCACATTGATGCTACACATGATTTATTAAAATATAATATTATAATATAATATATATATTAATATAATGTCATATCCAGTTATGAAAGCAATATGTCCTCCCATTCCATCAAATGTGAAAACAAACAGCTAATTGGGATTCATTTACAATTGTTAGCAATATTATGTGTTATTTAGGCCTTTTTAAATTTTTGTATTTAAATTTAAAGCTCAGGTCCTGCCAAAACTCCAAAAATGAAACGCCCGTTTCAAAAAAACAAATAATATTGCAAATGTTTGAGAAAGAAGCAGCAGTACGCAGTAAATCAGTTCAAGTGCTCACAAGGAAATGGCTGACGGTAGGAGAAAGCAGAGTCCCAACTTCCGGGGCAGGAACATGACAGCCTGGGTTCAGGGAAAATGGACAGTCAAATCAATGCAGAGGGCTTATAGATGTGGGGAAAAAGTAGCGTGGAGAACAGCTCTGTATTATGGATGAGTGTGGAGCAAAAATTCAAAATATTCACTTTGGTTTGAATAGGACACTTGGAATATTTTCTGTGTTCTGAGATTTTTTTGTTCCTTCCTGTCCAAGTGACAGCTACACAAGTTTTTGTACAGACAGGAATGAGAAATAGAGGAAATTCTTCCCAGTGAAGTGACAGGTAGATATTAAAAAACATTAGGATGTGATATGGTTTCATGTTTTGAAAAATATATCTTATGTATAAAACCAAATATATGAAAAACTTAGTTTGACCTAAAATGAGGTTCAAAGAACAAATTAAAAGTTCAATAATTCAAAAACATATTTTGTATTACTATGACCTCATTTTTAAGGTATATTCCTAATTCATGTCTATTTTCATGCTGTTCTGTCTATATCATCTTGCTTATGGTAATCCAGATATAACGGGAAGATCTCTTTACTCCCTGTCCTTTTTTTTGGGTGTTAACAGAATAGGCAAAAATATTATGTTCAAGTACAGTTAGGAAGATTTAGAACCTCTGTTAGGATTTTATAGCTTTACCCCATGACTGAGCGTTTCTTTTATTTTCTATTAAAGTAATGGGTGTCAATTAGAATAGGAAGACACAATGAGCCTGATTTATTAAAGCTCTCAAACAATGGAGGGAATAGACTATTATGGGAGAACCTGGGTAATCCTGCAAACCTGAAATGGAATGGATTTCATGGTATTAGTTAGTAAATGTTTTCAGTCCTGGATCAGATGCATTCAAGGGTGGCTGGATAACTTAGGTCTTACATGATAATCTATCTTCACTGATCTTAGAGGGCTTTAATAAATCAGGCCCAGACAGGCTCATAAAATACAGACAGCATTGAGCACCTGACAAAGGCTCTTACTCTTTCCCTTATCTATTAAAAACCTAAAAGAAAAAAGTTTTGACTTTAGGTTAATTAATTGCATGTATCCTATCATTGCGGTGGTTTTAATATTAATTACAAATTAACTCTATTACAAAACATACAATGAACTCATTATAAAATTAAAAGGTTTGGGCTAAAACACAAGAACATTTGGCAGCCTAATTGAAAGTGTAAAATGCCAGCAAATGCTGTATATTCAGGTAATTGGGAGATAAAGTATTCATAATTACATATTAATTGCTAAGCTCTGTAAGTGTTTCTTTAATCACATTGTATATCCGTGATACAGACATCCTAGAAAAAGAACTTCTCAGCTGAATTAAACATTTGGAAATGTCTGAATATTTCAGATAGCTGCAGTCTCTGCAGTGCCTAACAACTGCCGTAAAGCTTACATCCAAAGCATTATTATCAGCCCAAAAGAATGATTTTATAATACAAATGCTGCAAAACCTAAAATGATTGTCTTAATTATTTTTTGGTAATAATACCACTGTCACTGAGCCATAGTGTTTACAGTTCTTTAGGATTTTGTAAAGGAAGGAATGACATGAGATGGTTGTTCTAAGCCAGGGGTGGGCAAACCCTGAATGTGAGGTCATGATGGCATAACCCCGCCCACTCTCCCATCGCAGGCTCAGATCCGAGAATGTGTTCCACGGCTCTGTCCCGTGCCCCCCCTTCTCCTGCCTCTGCTCGGGCCAGAGCCGGGGATCACCCAAAGGGCCAGAGAAACATCCCCATTGGTCCATAGTTTACCCATGCCTGTTCCAAGCTCACATGGGGTGGCCTTTTTCACACCACTTGCATACCATTGTCCTCTGTCCAAAATGTGCACCTCATTGTCCTGGAAAGAATGTTCAATTCCTTTCTACTGCTGAAAACTACTGAATTTTGACCTGTATCATTTGCCCTCCCATGTTAGGCCATTCTTAAGACAATAGCCTGATTTATTAAAGCTCTCCAAAGCTGGAGATGATACACTTTAATCAATAAAACTGGGTGATACAGCACACCTGGATTGGATTTCCTAAAAATCCTGCACCAGATCCATTCTAGGTTTGGTGGTTCACCCAGGTTCACGGATGAAAGTTTCCTTTACCAGCTTTGGAGAGCTTTAATAAATCAAGGCCATTGTATTTTCTTCCTGATTTAAAAAGCTTTGTATTCATTCCAAGATGCATGAAAGGAGCCATCTATGTCAAATTAGAACAACCATCTCTGAACAGGGGCAGGGACCTTCAGCACAATCTGTCTTCCAACTATAATTATGATTTAACACATATAGCCCAGCTTTATAAAAATGATTCACACATTCAGCCTTGTAATTTGAAGGTTTAATATCTTTGCAGACTTCCTGACACCAAGGATCCAATTATGTTAATAGAACATGGTAGTTCAGAGTAACATTCCACGGTGAATTGATTAAGGCCTTTATGCAGTGTTGATTTACATTTTGGGGTGATTCATTCACCGGTAGGACTGATGAAGCAGTTTTGAAGCCTGCAAAATGTCTTTACTGCACAAGAGTAAGTCTAGTTGAATGTAATGAACTTCTACTAAATATACAATGACCTTCACAGATGTCTAGACATTAAATAATTGCAGCCAAAAATAACAAAGTAAAAATAAGTTGTCCAATAAAAGACACAATTTAAACACCAGCCTTTGCCCCAATATTTAGGCTCAAACCATAGATTTCCCCCGCAGTCCTTTTTATTCTTTATCCCATTATTCAAAATACTTCCTCTGAGCTCATTCTGGACCCGCTCCAACCTGAAAGGAGAGGCAGCACAGTGATGACCTGCTTCCTGACAGCGCATGATCCAGTTGGCTACTTGTATTGCTTCTTCCAGTTTCTTGACAGCAGCTCAAAGTATATATAATATTAGCTTAGGAATTAGATTGTTTCTCTAGGTAAGATAGATTCAGAAAACCAGAGACATTCATGTAAACACTGTATAAGAAAAATGTGAATTTGTTGAAATAGTAGCACTAGAAAAATGACTTCATTTTCATTTAAAAACGCAATCATAAAATCAACCATTGAAACGTCCATTAGCTTATCAACAATATTTAATATATGTCCGTGACTTGAATTAGCTTACAATTGTCATTTTTTAAAATTCGTATTAACTGTGTATAGAAATGTTGTAGTTTACTATTTGCATTGGTAGGAAAGGGTTAATTTTCTAGATTTAAATACATATTAAACATGAAGACATCTGCCTGAGGATGTTGACTGCGTCATGCAGACAGAAATGGCTTTATCAAGACTAACAGTTGCCATTATGCTTCCCAGCTGAGCTGAGCTATGTACTTCCAAGGACTGCATCCCTCTCTCTCCTCTATTTATTGCAAGGCTCAATTCTATTAAAGATATCTCTAAGCTGAAAAACAGGGCCAATAGTTTATGTATTTCTGCCACATAAAATATGTTAAAATCTGTGAAACTGTTCGCTTATCATAGTTTTTTTTAGCACTGCATACTAAGGAGCAGAGGAGCAAAGGGAGGAGAAGGGGAGTAGTGTGATATGTATAAGGAGAAGGGGAGCAGTGCAACATATGTAAAGAGCAAAGAACAGAGTATAAAGAACGGAAAAACACTTCCTGCATTTCGTAAACAGTTTTCAACTGCATGTTTTATTGTGAACCAATGTATAGAAGATAATTGATAAAAGACACCTTGGTTAGCATTGTTGACTTTGTTAGCAAAACACAAGCCCTAGTAATAGTTTGAAAGGTTTTTTTCTATATCACAGCAGAAAAAGGAGATTTTCAAAGCAACTGAAGGGACATAAACTAGGGGGATGTGCCATGGTATCCTGTACTTAGATTCCTTTTCCTTGTCTAGTGTGGCCTGTTCAGTGTATAAAAAATTCTAATCCCATAGTGACATTATAGGCAGATTCATGCTTAGCGTCTGTGTTCTTTTTTTTTCTGTACAAAGCTAACTTTTTTACATTCCATTACACAATTAAACTAAATAAGAATGTGTTACTGACATAATTACAGCATAAACTACTTATTTGAATGGTACCGGTATGTATTCTTGTCTATAGTCTGGTGATTTCTCTCTGTGTTCCACTATCCTTCCCATTTTACTATCAGTTTTTGGAACTTACCAAGTTTTTGGAGATCATTGGTAAAAAGTAGAAAGCTAACTCATGTCTTAAAAGCTAATCTTTTTGTGCTGACTTTTTCAAAGGCTGAATGGGTAACTTTGATCATATTTGTCAAACCAATTTAATTAGAAAGTGTGATAATATATATTTAATAAAAAATATTTATTTTTTAAGGGATCAAATTCCTCACAACATGTAAATGTATCTATTAACACATTTTGGACTTCTTAGCACAAACCAGTGCAGTTCCATTGACATTGCTAACGACTTAATGGAAATCCTGTAGTGTTAAAGAGAAAGTATGGAAAGGCAGACACTTTTATTCTTTGATAGCTTTCTGCATATTGCAGATGACAGAGCATGTCTTTCATTTTACACTTCCATATCTGAATAAGATCTGAGAAGATGAAAGACTCGTCTGAAGTCACTTGAAGATACAGGACACCCAGAGACAAGTCACTTTCAGAAGCTGGAGGTCTTCTGCACATTCTCTTTGTGCTTCCATAAAAGGAAGGAAAGTGAACAGGGAACAAGATGTAGGCAATGATTCCCTGCAGCCTGAAACTGAATTGCTATGTTAAAATAATCTCAGAATATAAAATACACTAATATATTATACATGCTGATGTTTTTTCCGGAGTTCATTGCTATTTATCTCATATACAGTGAAAGCTCATAGCACAGTTCTAAAGCCTATTTTGAAAGACCAATAAAGCTTGAAATGAACAATTATATTATTTTAAACTGAAAAAATGTTGTCTAGTAAATTGAAACGTATTACTGGAAATAGTGCAGCACAAATTATGGCACATAAAAACATACTTTACTATGTAAATGAGAAAATAAAACTATATCTTTGTGCGATAGTATTTTCAAATAAATAAGGAGAGCAAGGCACTACTGCCCCCCACTAATTGGGTACAGATAAAAAATAAATACACATCTTAAAATGCACAAATTGGTCTATGTGCCTTAGTCCCCCACAACATGGTGGTGAAATTCCTAATTTATGGTCCAGAAGACTATAGCATTCAGATGATGACCTCTCATACGCAAACGTTTATCCCCTGTTATGGCTAACTTTGCTTACACTCCCTATACACTGAAAATAATGATGGGTAAAAGGGATTAATTACCATCTGAAAGATACCCAGGATACCCCCTAAGTGTTGTCTAGTTAAGGCAGAAATAGCGCTGCCAATTGTAGTGTATTGCTGCTCTGGAAACTTTTATTTTTATATTATATTTATATTTTATTTTTTTATTTTTTTTATTTAATATTAGCAGAATAAATTCATCATGTGACTATATTAATATTATGATTGTGTTTATCAATATTAAACACTTCAAACCAGCTTTCAATCACAACTGAACTGTTGGTGGTAGGTTTCCTTGATCTGTTGAGGTATTTTCATGTATTCTTAAGTATCTTATTAAGGTAGAATAAAAATTCATGAAAAAAGTCCCTTGGCAAAACTTTTATAAAATTCAAGATGAGCACATTCCTAGATGAATTAAATAAAGAGTAGGATTTGGTGTTATAGTTTGTCATATAGTAACTGAGTGAACGTCCAAGGATGTCCTATTAGCCATTGTTATTTAATTAATCAGTTAGGGTCTATAGACTACTAAAAGGACAGAGAGTTGTTTTTTACTTTCCAAAAGCAATAGTTTAGTGAATAGGGAAAAGTGTGTTAATTTATGCTATGTTTATGCAATCGTGCAATAATTTTTATTTTTCTTGCACTTAATAAGTATTCAAGGATAATAGAGCTTCACCTTATTCATTAAACAAGTGAACACCCAATATATATATATATATATATATACTCGAATCATTCATACAATATATATAAAGAAACAAGAAGAAACAAGCTATATATAAAAAAAAATAGGAGTTTATAGCCTTGTTTTTCCTTCTGTACATGGCACAATAGAAACTTGCTGAACCTGCGTATTCACCTCTGCTATGTCCTGGACATTCCTCAGTGATATGGCATGCTTATGCTGCAGTTTGACACCCGGTCCCAGTGAGCTTAATTTATTTTAAATTTAAGTCAGAGCTTTCAGCAAGCTCTTGATGGAAGGTGCTTACCTGGCTAATTTGCATTTTGCATTGCTTTTGGTTGTGATTCTTAATACTTATGCTTTTGTTGTCTCCTGCCCTTCTACCTGAATTCCAGTTATATTTGCTACCTCATGCAAAGACCTCCAGTCTTTCTGACATGTGCTAAGTCACTTTCACTATCAGGACTTTTCCAAGTGTTGCTGTCCGCAGTGTAACATTAGTGGTCATGATAAAGACCTGATATTATTGGAGAACCCAGATCCAGAAGAAAATGTATGAAAAACATTCACTCACACATTTGATCCTTCAACCTACTCAGAAAGGAATTAATCTTGGGCCATGCAAACCTTCAGGTGGAAAATTATCTTTTACATTTATTGGAATCTTAATGCCTATCTCTGCTTTATTATAAAATCTGACTCCTCAAGGATCCTTGTATAAAATATTGGCTGGTATTTAGCATATACTACACATTGCACAAACAGCAGATCTATCTTTGTACTCATCAAAAGACTATGGGTAATGAAAGTATAGATTTCATACCAAACGATAATTCTTATCCATGTTAGAATCCTAAAATTACCAGATGTAATCATTTATACCCCATATTTATCATCTGACTTTTTTAAATGATGATATTAAACTATGGTCATCTAATGTTTGTTATTATCAAAATATCATACATTTATATTTATTTATTTATTTTTTATATGTCAATGTATAATAAACAGCCACACACATCCATATTTAATGTACAATGCTGCATAATATGTTGGTGCTATATAAGCATAGTTAAATATTAATTATCAGCCAAGCATTAAATCAATCATTACTGTGGGGTATTCACTTTTATTTATAACACAAAGCACACTGATGTTCAATTTGCATAGTTCTCATACTGCAGTGCACATCGAACATCTAAATGTTGCAGTTTTTTGCCTTGTCTTTGGATACTCACATACTGTATGTAGATACATGCATTAGTAGTATATTTCCCATTTACTGGTGTCTTGTAGACCAGGCCTGTTCATTTGGTCATAACTTTATCAGTACCTGAAATGGAACTAAAGTCCCAATTTAAAAAATTGGCAATCAGGTAATGTTTCATCTGCAATAACTATTTTTACCTACCTGATGGCCACCTAGCTGTCAATTTTTGCTGAGCTGCCCATGAGCAGCACAGTGTTTGTTGCCAGGAATACCCTGCGATCCCAGGTTCCCCTGTGCGTGCCAGGAATAAATGACATTCTGTTCACCTGTGTGGATGTTTCATCATCCCAGGGTAGCCAATCAAGATGGCCGAAGATTAGGGTACAGAAAGATAGAATTGAGAGGATGGTGGCACCAAGGCCATGTGAAGATGATGGAGTGAGGACAAGTGAGTTTAGATAAAAAAAAATTGTGAACAAGTAGGTACCGTATTTTTCGCCGTATAAGACGCTCTGGAATATAAGACGCACCCAATTTTAAAGGAGGAAAATCTAGAAAAAAAATTTTACTACAATTGTTCTGAGTTTTCAGTGGAATCACAGTTCCATAGTAGATATTGTGTGAAGTAACCAACAAGAAAGATAATGTAAATCCTTCATACAAACAGTAGTCCTTGTTGAAAGGATTCTATTCCTAGACCCAATTAGTGTGAGCTTGTATAAGCATTTACTTTTTTTTCAGTTACACCTTATACTAGCAAAGGCAAGGTGCGCCTTCAGCAGTTGTTTCTTGGATAAATACACAACACTGCACATTTAGCATCTGATTCTGCCATGAAGTAAACATTTCCTTTCATGCACAAGTTAATAAACACAGCTGGTTTACATCCGGCATCCTCTCACTTGGCCATTGGATTGATTTGCCAAGTCTGTGTAGAGACCATCTCCTTAGAAATGTTAGAATTTATTTCCTGTTAAGTCATTTCCAGGAAACATGTTTTTGATCAGCTTCCTGTTCCTTGTTTTTATTTGTACAGAACAGAATGGTTCTCTTCTAAACGGTGATCAGGTACAGAAATAAACTGTGTGGCTGTATCGTGGACACAATAGGCAATTGATAATGAAAATTGTTGGAGGTATCCTGTTTCTGTGTCCTCTGTTCAACAGAATTTACAAGGACTATTTTCCAACATCTCAGAAAGATAAATGATTCATTCAGCATTGCAGTGCTGAAGAAAAGATGGTCAAAACAAAACAGAAAGGCTCTGTTTCTAAATCTTGTAGCTGTCAAAAGTAGTGCAGTGTACAGATCAGTGTACAGACCTTTTACATTAGAAAATTGTGAAGACATTTAGCAAAACCTCAATGCTTCAAACACTTGAAATAGGAACAAGATTTACACCTTTCAGCATCTTCAAAGACAAAACATTGTAAAATATGTGCCACTCTGCCCATAGTTAAGAAGAAAAACCCAACAACAACAATTTTATAGCACAATGGCAACTGGAAGAACGGCCACATTCATATCCACAATGCAAGTAAAGGGCTTAATCTAAAGCAGGGGTGTCAAACTCATATACACAGAGAGTCAAGATTAAAAACTCTGTGGACCAAACTTGAAATTTATTGAAAAAGTTGAGGACGTTTTTCCTTCTCATTAGATATAAAACATTTTCATATGGAAACAAAGAGGTTTGGCTTAACATTCAATTTGGAACAAGCCTATAATAGAGAAAGCAGCCTTAGATTTTTTTTTAATTTTATTTAAGAAAAAATCTTATGCCTCTTTTTTATTTGTAGCCTTAAATTTAGAGTTTAATGTAGAGTTAAATTTCAATATGGTTACTGTGCCAAGGAACACATTTAGAGAACTTCACTGCATATTACTGCTTTCTCATGTGTTATTGTTTCTTTTTATTGAGATTAATTGTTTTACCTTGCCAGAGAATGCAATGTGAAACCAAATGAATTGCTGCATGCAATAACTGTATAATACTTCCTGAATATTTCACCATTTTGTAATGAGCTTACCTGTCACTACAACCTCCAATGCGGGGCCATGCATAGGCAGAGAGCTTTTCTATAGAAGGGAGTGATGCAGCTACTACAATTCCAGTCATTACTTTCATCTATATGAAATGCGGGGCCACACATAGGCCACTGGTCTATAGACGCCAGGAATTGTAGTAGCAGCATCACTCGCTGCAATCCGTAGTAAAGGCGGGCCAACTGCAATTCATATTACGATTTTTTGGCGGGGCCAAAAAAAGGATGTTTCAGGCCAGATTTGGCCCACGGGCCAGAGTTTGAAACCCCTGATTCAAAGCAACCATGTTTTTTTTACAATTTCCAATTCAGTAATATCTGGCTATGGGTATGCATATTTTAACAAACCAGGCAGAGACATGCAATAGGGATAACCCTCTTTTAAAAGAGAAATAAACTCACCTCTTCTTGTTCCATCAGTTGAACCATCTTGTTCACCCAGTCCTTTTTCCTTTCCTTTGGGACTTCAACATATTTATTGGCCAGGCCAGAATGATGTAACTTAGTGTACATTCGAAAGAACCCTGCAGACAGGCAGGAACATTTATTATATTGCAGAAGGGGCATAGCATTTTTTTTAGGTTTTCTTCTAAAACACCAATAATATCCCTTGGCAGTTATATCAGTGGCAACAATGTTAAACCCCCTTTATTGGTGTCATTGTCAGCAATAATAAACCCCATTGTTAGATGTCAGTGACAGTGACAGCAATAACCCCCCCCCCATCACTATTGTTAGTGTCAGCAATAAATATTCCATCTTTATTGGGGTCCATGATAGCAATAATATTTTGTAATAATCATTGGTGTTTACTGGTCTTTCACTTGAAAGCATGTTTTTTCGTTTTTTAATTGGGCAATAGTCCTGACTTCTTTAACACTTGGCTGAAGGTGAAGAGCAAGAAGGCAGCAGCTTCAGAACTCTCCATGTGCAAATGCTTTGAGCACTTCAATGTAGCCTTTCTACAATTCTGAAAAATGTTGAAATTGAAGTCTATGCACGTAATTTATTTAAGTTTCCTGCAATATTCGTAAAACAATTTCACTCAGCTCAACAGTGGCTCAGTGAATGCCAGGCCTAGCAACTTCCTCCCCATCGCTCCTATGACTGTGCGATAGACCTCATACCTAATTCCAGACCTCCCATAGGTCAAGTATACCCCTCAGTCATCAGGAGATGAAGGCTATGAGTGAATACATGCAGGAGAATCTGCAGTGAGGATTTATTTGTAAGTCCTCTTCCCCTGCTGGCGCAGGCTCTTCTTTGTCCAAAAGAAGGATGGGACTCTTCGTCCTTGTATTGATGACCGTGGTTTGAATGCCATCACTATTAAAAACCGCTACCCACTGCTGCTTATCCCTGAGCTCTTTGACTGTCTCCGTGGTGCTCAGATCTTCACCAAACTGGACCTCTGAGGGGCCTACAACCCAAATCGGATCAAGGAGGGGGATGAATAGAAGATAGCATTTAATACCAGGGATGGGCATTATGAATATCTGGTGATGCCCTTCTGTCTCTGTAATGCCCTGGCTGTCCTCCAACACTTTATCAACAAAGTATTTCTTGACCTTCTATACATCTGTGTTGTTGTCTATTTGGATGACATTTTGATTTTCTCTCCTGACTTGCCTACCCACTGACAGCATGTCCGCCTTGTCTTATGGAGACCCAGAAACAACCGACTCTACGCTAAGGTAGAAAAGTGCCTGTTCAAATGCCCCCAGGTGCCCTTCCTAGGTTACATTGTTTCCAAGGATGGCCTTTATATAGGGAACAGCTATAGAGCTATCTCTAACTGGCCGCTACCCTGCGGTCTTAAGGCCACTCAGTGTTTCCTGGGTTTTACCATCTACTACTGGCAGTTTATCCAAGAATACACCACGCTGGTAGCGCTCATCACTGCACTAACCTGAAAGGATGCTAACCCTATGAACTGGCCCTCTGAGGCCTTTCATTCCTTGAAGAAGCCTTTCTTTCTGGCCTAGCTATGATTAGACCAGATGTTTCCAAGCCCTTCTCAATAGAAGTTGATGCCTCCTCAGTCGGAGTGGGAGCTATTCTTTTTCAGACCCCCACCAGAGCTTGACGCCCATGTGCGTTCTTTTCATAGAAGTTCTCCCCAGAAGAGAAGAATTACTCCATTGGAGACAGGGAGCTGCCGGCCATCAAACTCGCTCTAGAACAATGGTGCTATCTTTTGGAGGGCTCTCCTAATGGGGTCACTATTTTCACCGACCACAAAAAACTCCAATACCTAGTCGGCTTGTTGCCTCACTCCTCTGCAGGCTCGTTGGTCTTTGTTCTTTTCCCATTTTGATTTTATAATTACCTTTAAACCTAGTTCCGCTAACTCCTGAGCTCCTTCGATGAACAGGATTCTGAATCCACTGCTGAGCAAGAGTTTATTATCCCAGCGGCCCGAATCCCTGCCTTGATCTCTGTTCAGGAATCTGCTTTTCCCTTAGGTAAAAGCTTGGTGCCTCCTCAACTCTGCACCAAAATATTACATTGGGCACATGACTTTAAACTCTGTGGCCACCCAGGTGTTCACAGAACTTTCACCCTTCTCTCCTGTCTGTACTGGTGCCCCAACCTTTGTAAGGATGTGATGGACTGTGCCAAGATCTGTGCTGTGTGTGCTCAAACCTCGACCCTGGCCTTCCTTGACTATCCTTCTGCTTTGTGATTTGGTACCATGTTTTGCCCACCTCAGTGTGCCCAAGGACCGCAACCTGGCAGTAACCAGCTCTGCACCTTGGCCTTTCTCAGGGCTCACACCACCTCTGTGCAAGCCGTAGCGCCCCCTGGTGGTCCTGTCTCTCCATGCGTGACAGGCTGAGTAGTGTAAACAATATTATACTAACAGGAAGTGTGCTTATTGTATGGTACCTCATTGAATATGGCTGTCTGTGGTTAGAAAGCATTAAAGATGACCAGCAGCCTATATAACTAGCCCATCTGTATGAGGTTTCTTGCTGTCAAATTGTACAATAATGTAATGTAAATTGTTCCAAAATGTTTGTAAATGGAGAAAAATAATGAGAAATTCAATTTAATACCCAATTATATATTTGCCCTTAGTAAATACATTTTTTGCTGGGTAGATTTTAATAATAATATAATAAATATATTATTTAAAATAATAATAAAAATGTAATTCAAATACCTCCTTAATCTATGTACACACTCTAGATGATGAACGATCACCGTTATCTTGTTGGAAATTAGGTGTACAGAGGTCCTAATGTTGTTTAGCAATCTGCTGCGTAGTGTAAAAGTTTTGTGCAAAAAGCATAATGATTTAGTAGTAGTTGGATTGTTCTGATCGAAGTCGATTCCAACTCTGATCATAAATACTTGGATATTGGGTCAGCACTTAGAGTTCCAATCTAACATTTGACAGGTATAGCACAACTCTGTACTCCAATCTTTTGTTATTTTTAACAGCTATGGCTAGATTGCCTAAGCCACTTGTAAATGGATTTCTTCTAAACTTCCTGCATGATGCAAAAGAGAGTTTATTGCATCCCTGCACAGTAAATGTACAAGATAAGTTTTCCAAACTGTAGTTATGTCCCTGCTTGGCACTGATCTCAGTATTACATTTGATAATGCTTGATATAAAAAAATATAAAATTCCAACTCAAAGTTTTGGAATCTGGATTAAACTGTATATAAAGTGCATGTACCAAACAAAAAAGCTGTTAGGGCTGCACCCCGACAGGTGACGCAGGATTCCCTGGGGCGCGAAGTCTAAGTGTCTCCCGCTCTTCACCAGAACACTCCTGAACCCCCACAGCTCTGGGGAAGGGAGAAGAACCTTGCTTGGGGGGGGTGTGCACCGGCCAGAGCCGCAGACTATGGCTCAGATCATGACGTCACTATAGGAGAAGTTTCTTCCCCTTTCAGTGACGCAATCCGGAGCTTTAAAAGGTTGGGCACCCCTCATGCAAGGGATGATTGGCCAGTGACCCTAAAAGCCACTGGACTACTTCTCTGTGAGGAGAACATCAGGTCGCAACCCCCAGGCTCTCCCTAACAGAAGTGAGTAAAACAGAGGGCTCCGGTGTAGGGACAGCGCAGATCGGGTACTAAATTGGACGACAGCAGGAGGTACAGTCCAGGGAGATTGATGGTCAGGGCAGGAATCAGACGAGCATAACCCAGGTACAAGCACAGGTCAGAATTCCGAAGGAGCACGATATGGCAGAAGATAACTATAATAGCAAATCTCAGGTAACAAGGCTGAGGATCCAGCAACCAAAGGCTGCAATCAGGAAAGTATAAATAAGACTAGCAGCCAATAGCAGATCAAGGTTGGTACCAAGAACTACTCTGCTCATTGGCTGGAGTACATACTCTGAAAATATCTTCAGCTGTGCAAAGCCTCAGAAAAAGTGGAGGGGATGCTTAAAGAGGCAAATCTTTGCACAGCTATATGGAGGCTGGGGATGCTTAAGGCTTCTGGATAAATTTGCAGGCGGAGTGGTAACAAAAGCAGCTTAAAAAAACTCTATGTCATCCTCCTAGAGCAGATATAGCAGAGTGCACATCCTGTGTGCCCTGGCAGTGTTTGACCAGGTTTCATGGTTTATCTTGTTCTTTCTGGGGTTCGTTTGGTTTCATTATTCTGCCTACGTACAGTATGTGTCAGTATACTGTATCACAGTGGTACATTTGTTTATTCTGCAATTTAGCTCATGTTAGGTTAGATATTGGGTATATTGTTGCTTAGCAAACTTTAAAATGATATTTGATCGTGAACTGAAATACAGATTTCTAAAGCTGATTTTTTTTGCAGTGCTTTCAATACATGAATATAAAATATAGCAACAATACATTGCATCAGTGATATGGAGAATTTTTTTTTTGTGGTTTATTTAAAGGGAAAAAATAGACTTTTAAATACATGTTAGATTTACTGAGTATAATGTAAATAATCCTAACTGTGGTTGGTCAAAATTAGTTTTGACTTTATTAGCATTATGTTAAAATTAATATCTAATATTATAAATGAACACATATTTGCATTTTACATATACAAATGTGTGCCTTACGGCTTTACTCCCTGCATACCTGGCATGTAATGTCTTTCTGATAGGAACAATTAACCTTTGTAGCCTCTAATAGTGTAAAACATGCACAGTGCTCATTAGTGGACAGAGGCCATGAGCTCCATAGTGTTTAGATGTTTGGTTGCACATGGAAATAGTTTTTTTTAATGCAACCAAGATTTAGATAGATAGATAGATAGATAGATAGATAGATAGATAGATAGATAGATAGATAGATAGATAGATAGATAGATAGTCAAAGATGATGACTTATACCACACTGATTCAGTTAAACTGTTTTTCTTGAATGATGAATCCACTTCTAATATTCTGTACAATACTACAATGTACCACTAGATGGCATAGCAGTGCACAGAACACTTTGGCACCTTAACAATACATTTTATTTCCACCACATTCTCAATGATAAGTCAAACTACTGTTGTGTTCTTAAAACAGACACAATTATAGTAAAATATTCACTATTGAGTAAAATATGTTTATGTTTACAGACTCACAGCATAAAATCCCATTTAATGTGTAGCTGAGCCAAACAATAGTCTGCCATGCAAGCAGGAAGAGGAAACTCAGATTGACATATTCCAGGCATTAAATTACTCCATGTGCTGGATGAATAAAAATAGGACATGTTCACATAGATTAGTCAGAAACATAATTCAGTATAGGCTTGTCACATCAAATTTGCATGTTAATTTATGATAGGTTAAAGTCCATTTCTATTGGAATATAATGGTAGGAAATATTTTTCACTCTGTTTCCAATTAATTATATTTTTACTTATTTTCTTGTCATAGTCACATAGCAGAAAGTGAACCCCCCCCCCCTAACTGAGGTGAATTCTTATTTTAGACAGTTGCCAAAGGGCTAAAGTCAGAAATTTCTGGGCCCCATTGGTAGGTAAGCTTCCTGGCCTCACTCCCCCGTGTCTAAAAGTTCCAGCATTGAAAAAGTCAAGCTTTTCTGATTGAGTCCCAATACAGAAGTACCCCTCTATGGCAGCCATGGTTGCCACCAGAACATTTTTCCTTATTCGAAAATGTACCCCTACCGATAGGGGGTCTCACCCACTACTTTTCAAACCTAAAAAAAAGGGATTTGCCTTTACATTTATGGCAATGGTTTATTAAAAAAATGGCAGGCAGGTTATGATGATATAGTTTAGAGAACCAAAAGCCCTCCAATAAATCAGAATAAGGCACAGGTATACAACCTAGGTATTTATATGTCTCTCTCCTATCACTTATCCCACAAAAGTTGGAACAATGTACATCTTTTCTTCATGTCCATAGGCCAACTGTACACCCAGTGATTTTTGCTGCTTTACAGAAAAAATACAGCTTCATATTATAGAAACATTTATTCAAAGCTGCATATGGCAGCTTAAGACAAAAATATGCTATGTGCATACAATTTGGTGCTCATGGTCATCATTACTTTTTATCTTCTCCAAATATTATTTCAGTAATCATAAAGGAAAGTCTGGTCACATATGGAAAAACATAATTAATATTGTTCCTGTTCATATTTACAGAAAAAAGATTCTGGAAGGAAATTACTCTTGGGTTAACTTTCTAAAGGACCTAAACTGTTTGTCTAGCAATATGAATGTTAGCGAGTAAGTTAACCTAATGTACCCAATCACTTGCAATGAAAATAAAAGAGAAAGATTATGTTAATATATTTTAGCTCGGTAAGTCTGCTCTGTGTAAACAAATACTGGCCATCTCTCCTTCCTTCACTGAACTATGCCTTGTATCCTTTTTTCAAATATTTACAGTTATATAAGCTTCCTTGTATACTGTATATAAGCTTCTTAAGTGTACTTTCCTTTTTAAAGTAATATAAACCTCTTTACATGACCCTTATTTTACTGAACAGTTAGTATCTCTTAAAAATGACCAAACATGTTTAATTAGAAGACTTTGCCACGGAAGCAGGGCAATTTCTAGACTAAATAGCACTCCAGGTGAAACAAAACCTTTCCCTTATCCTCTCTTGCTGTGATTGTAAAGACTTGGGGCATTCATGTCTCCTGTATGGAGAACTATGATGAAATGAAAATAAATAGTGGATGTGGCCAAATTATTCACAGGTCAGGTGTAAGTGAATTATATAGGGAAAGGGTGGGATGTATGAAATGTATTGTTGTACAATTGTAATAAATAAAGTGTACCTATACTTGAATTTTAAAATTTGGCTATAAAAAAGGATTTGCACAGATGACATTTTCTGTAATTGCCAATGAAAAGTAAGACTGCTCCCACAAATGTGACAGTGTCCAGGTACACTACCCTCACTTATGTCTGATTTCTGGAATACTGCACATTGATTGTGTTATTGGGGAGAAGGTCTAGGAACAATTGGCCTGGCAAAAGAACAATTGCAGAATGGCTACCAGCAGTGCTATATTAGTCACATATGGCTTGTCCCATTCTGTTTGAATAACATGATTGTAAGAGGGGTAGAGGTAGGGCCTTTATTTTGCCAGCATAATGTTTAGGCAGGAAAGAAGCATTCTTCTCTCTTTTCTATTTTACTCACTCAAGTCATGCACAAAAAAAGGGCAGACCACCCTGCACAGGTCATAGTTCACTCCACGTACTATTATGACAATGGGAGGGTCACCTACAACTCCTCTGTAGCGTTGGTCTCCCAGACGTTGTAATATTGGTGCAACTTTCAGCCAGAAAGGTAAGAGCGATGAGAAGGCCAACTCCAATCATCTCCATTCCCTCGATAATTCCCAACTAGATGTCACTTTGATGTACACAATAAGTAAGTACACCTTACACAAACTTAAGAACACCAGTCTGGATTTGCCATCATCAGTCAAATATGTGTTTGTTGCAAACATATACCAACTTTGAAGAATAGGGTGCTCCAATGGAGCTTGTTCTCTGCATAGAATATTTCAGTCCTATAACCAAAAAGATGTGACATTTCGAGGAAGCAGCAGGCCAGTAGGCTTTGAAAGCCTTCACATGGTACTAACGTGTTCAATCCACCATGTTCACTATTTTCTTCTTTCTCTACAACCACCAACTCCTCCCACTAACTGAACTCAGATTTTTGTCCTGAAATTATATTACACCTAGTAAGGAACCAATATGTTTCTAATTGAAAACATATCTTACAAACTTGCCTGAGACTAGGCAATCTTTAGAAACCTTTAAATCCATTCCGACGTGTTTTAGCTGTTTTATTTGACAAGGATTAGCTTACATTTGGTAATTATTCATTTCAGTTTGTATATGCGGATTTATTAGATTTTAACATATAATATGCATACAATGTACAGGATTGTTTGGCAGGGTAGAAGCTTTAAACTATCCCAAACATACAAATTCTGAAGAAGGCAATGTTCAACTTTTTTAAATTTCATGGTATAGAAATGAAAATATTAAATATTACATGAAATACTGAAGAACAGGAATAAAAAGTAAGATTTGTATACAATCGATAGTGTGAAATATAAACTGCAGTTGAATATATAATTTGTTGGCACTGAACTTGTTAACAGTAAAATGTGCTTATTGCTAAAGTTGATTGGGTGTGATGTTGTGCAGCAGAACCATTGATGCCTGTGGAATCCCTGTGCTGCAATACTACCAGGCGTAAAAGACTATACAGTTTAAATCATTTGGCTTCCTGTGCAAATGGCACGCCATAAATACATGTAGTCTAAACAAAAACTGGAAGTGGTGTCAAAACTATAATTGTGACTTGCCTACCTTAAGATAGCAACAATTGCCATGAAACACTTTTAGGTTGATTTACTGCAAAAGTCGTTTTCATTTGTGGGGAAGTAAACCAGTGTGCATTTCAAACCATATACAATGTACAGAGATTAATGAAATATAACCTTTCCTGCACATGATGACACATAAGAGCAAACACAGGTTCATTTTTAAGTGAAAATCCCTTTGATATTTTCATCCATACAAACACATCACTGCTTTAAAAAATGTATCTTCTCTGTTTATGCTTAACACTTAAATTCCACAACTCCTGGTCTTTGATATATCGTCAAGTATGTCAAGGACAGTCTTATGGGTTGAAACATCCTTTCTTAAGCCTCTAACTCCAAAGGAACAATAAGATAATTTTTAGGTCTTGGGGAACCCCCACTTAAAAATATTTATGGAGGGTGGGGGTCAGTGGGGGAAAATGCCACCCACATTGGTAGTCACTGAGATGAATACCACCATTATTTTGGTGATTAGAATGCTACCCTTACAGAAGAATATTGGTGAAATGCAGTCACCATTAGATGGGAGATCAATCAGCCACAGCTCATGGAACAACTAGAAACCTTTGGAGGATCCATAGGGTACCACTGAACCCTGGTTGGAACTAGCTGGGTTAGAGTCTTTGGCTTCTATTATTTGTATGGTACATGCAGGTTAGGTGGCTGGTAGTTAAATCCTTGATTATGTGGAAAAAGGGCTGTAGCTTTTATGAGAGTGATTGTGAAAAGACCAAAGAACAAACAAGCATATTCTATATGCGTCAAGGGGCCCCAAGTTAAAAAAAAGTATTATGAAAAGCCAACTTACTTAAAAAAAAAGTAAATGCCCTTTCTTGTACCCATGCCACTGAACAATGCTCTGATGCTGTAAAACTATCTCCTGAAGGATTTGGGAGTGTCGCCCTCCTCAGCAGCTCACACTGGTTTCTCCCCCTGACCTCACATTACCATAAAATTGCAATAGTGGCTGGAGGAGCACTGAACATTGAGACTTTTAAATCAGCCACTAAAAAGTGTTCCACATTTTTCTGTAATCATTTAGCCTCCCTATTTAACAACTATTGGCTTTACATAGGATATTAACCAATCAGGAAATGTACTGTTGTTAATGAGCCTATTAACCCATAGATATGAATAGTGAGATGAGAAGAATAGTGAGAGTAATGCAGAGTAATGCAGAAACAACTTAATTCAGGCTTCAATGGCTCTTGTAATTTTGCACCCTTTATCATTTGATGTATTGCAATATTTTGGACAGTAACTACATTTGACCAGTTCATTCAAGTCATTCCATTATTATCTTATAAGACCTGTAACCTCTGTAGTCATTCATGTTCTCTGTTTAATGTTAAGGTAAAACTGGTGTTGCTGTAAAATGTAGCTCATCACTAACTACATCCGCAGGCAGTAAGCCGCCTTCCTTTGTACAGGGAGAACAATGCAATGTTGTGGCAATCTCACATTGTTTTGGGTGCAGATATTACCAAACAATAACCTAAGTTGACCCTGTGCCATCAAAAAAGCAATACAATGGGTCAGAAAATTTGATTATTCTGTGTTTTCTAATAATATTCTTAAATTAACCCGCAATGTGCTTCATTGACTGGAGTATTTTTGTTAAGCTTCATTTCTGCAAGTTAGATGATAAACGTTTATTTTGAGAGTTTGGTCTCAGATAATCATAAACCCTTATATATGGCTAACTTTACCCTGTGCAGCACCGAGATTCCCATATCTTCCTAATACAAAAGGTTTAATAATACTTGGTAAGCATTCTGTGCTCTGGGTGACAGATGTTTGATCGAATATATGCAATTCAGGTTTCAATAGCACCCATAAAGAACGGCTCTGATATTGAGTTAAATATTAAAAATATATTAATCTTGTTACCTGCGAAACATTTATATAAAGATGAAAGTACATGTGTACACAGGGATATTTTAGGAATTGCTCAGTGGCTCTGATGCAGTGCACAAGATTTATAGGGATATGTTGCCATAGTAATTGCTTGGGTAGCAAACAAACAGCCACATAAAGTGATTTACAAAGTGTACGTAACCTAGAAACCATTCCTTTTAATTTAGTAGTAAAATTCAAATACATAACCGTTAGAAAATGCATCATATTATTTGTATATTTTACATTTTTATTACATCCATAACAATTTCTGACATTTTATTGATGAATTAAAAATACTTTCCTTTTTGACAAAGGATTCTCAAATAATATTATACAGTTTTTATATATATATAACGCAGTGCTGTACATTAAATAGGGGTAGCCAATGACAGACTGATACAAACAATGACGTGGGAGGAGGAGAGGACCCTGCGCAGAAAAACTTACAGAAAGTAGCACACAAAAGGGGGTACACACTAAATGTATGTACCCCAGCAGGACACAATACATTGACCATTAACCTTTAGTGCTGGGGATCGCAATGATTTCCTTGATCTTCCGATGGTTTCGCAAAACCAGTTCGCCGAAATTTCAGGGACCCATCGGAAGTTCGAGGAAATTTTTGCCAGAATGCCAGAGGCATTCTCGACCATCCCTATTTCTGATATCTTTTCTATTTAAAACAAAACTTGCTCAATAATTTATTAGTGAGCTGAAATAATACTGGCCAAGAAAAAGTTATAGCCAAACTTCAGCCTTACCTGTCTCCTTTCACACTCCTTTTACAGAGTCACACTCTCCTTTCACAACATAAATTTTGTAACATAAATATAATTAGTTTTCCACATTTTACGCTCATGAAGAATTAGACTGTGGTAAGTACCTTGAACCCAGCCTCTTTCCTATTAGATGGACTACACACATCATTAGGCCCTTTACCACTGATCTGTACTGTTTATGACCCTCATCCTATAATATTTGCTTTTCTTTATATCAGTCATCTCTAGTCTCAGTGTCATATGTAGCATTACCTAGAATAGACTGTATGCAGGAATGCCTACTTACCCAGCCTAATACTTGTATCCTAATTGACTGGAATCTACATTCCTCTTTTTTGCATAGGGATCTCTTCTGGTAATATGGTTAGTGATGATATGTAACGTATCTATGTCCATGGGTACAAGAATGGGCAGTAACATTTAAGCTTTGATAGGTTCAGCTTTGCTGAATTTATCCTATGTGGAGATGTTTTAATATTTATTATTATCCTTTTTTATTAGACAAAAGGCACAGCTGCGGACGCCCTGCTGAAGATATACCACTACACTGAACCACCAATGAACTGGGAGCTTAACCCCTAACCACCAATATAGTAACCAACATCTTTTGTACAACTAGTGAACTGTGATACCAACATACTATATGCTTCAACACATCCCCTTAAAATTAACACAAGCATACTGCTAGTGAACAACATGGTTCACTCTGAACATTATCTGCTGGCTAACGATATTCTGATACACTCTACAATAGGAAAATAAATCTTTTGTCCGACATATCCTAACCAGTATTGTCTCATACAATGCTTCTTAGTATGGGCTCTCCCACATACTACAGCCAGACCTTATAAGGAAAAACTTAAACCCCAGGGATGCACTGAATTAGCTGTCCCCTACCTAAATTATACAATATTATCGCAAATATATGTTTCTTGATCTCAATTAGTCCCCTGAGGAAGCCAGATAAGGTGAACCGCGTTGGGGATTGTGAGATATCTTTGAACATATGAACAACTTTGTACTAAAAACCTAAATTTATGCTAATAGGCATTTTTATTGTCACTTTATGTTCACTTAATTATGTACATGATTGGATCCTTTGGTCAGGGTCATATAAAATTGTTTCACTAAATAAACACACGCTAAACATTTGCCCTTTAAAAGCCTGTCTGCTTCTATCTTCCTTGTTCCTATGAAAATACCAGGCTGGGCATATTTTAAACTGAGTTATCCGATTAGAACCTTCCTTGATATCCTGAAAGTTAGATCCTTTTTTAATATGGTATTTAATGTAATCTTTTTATTATTTATCATCTTTTTTTATTTCTTTCCTTTCAAATTTATATTCATTTTTTTTACTAGTCAACACGCTTAATAGTCCTGAACATGAAAGGCCTTGTCTTACATACCGCTAACCTCCCTATGACTAGAGCCAGTATATGCAGGGCAACACAAATGTTAAATAATACAATATTAACAATAACATTTTGTAAATCAAAAAACACCAACAGAAATTTCTCTTATCTTACTGTACACAACCCTAATGCAAATCCTGCACATTTCACTGCAGGAAAGGAAAGCATGCAGCTATGGGGGTGGTAATGAGAACTCCCTTGTTCCATCTGCCTTCTCATTAAGATTCCTTTTTTACCCAAGCACTTTGCAAAAAATAAAAAACACTGGGAGCAATGAAATCACAGGTAATACAGGATTAGATTTAGATTTAAAGAATAATTGAGTATGGAGTGGGGAAAGATTAGGTAAATACTTTTATTCTAGCGTTAGGCTACTAAGGAAACAAAGATATAGGATTATTGTGTCTGTAACAGCTTGTTTTCTCCTCTTGTCATGTTGGTAGGTTTTTAAACATCAGCCAATGGGCCAGTAGCTTGAAGCAGGTGATATAGCAAGTTATGCAAAGACCTTTGCCTGCTGTTGTAGCTCTTAACAAATCAAAATGTAATACAAAGACGAGGAAGAGAACAAAAGGTACTTTTTAGGCATATTAATTTGCAATAAATTTCATAGATTCTCGTGTAATATGAAACGACCTCTAAATTAGTAGAACATTTTTCATGAAAACAGCTTTAATAATAACATTAAAATACAAATTTCCTCTACAACACATGAAATACATGGTCACAATTTTCCTCAACGCATTTCGTCGCTATAACCTCTTTTTCAGGAGGAACACATATTAGTATGAAAAACAGTTGTAATCAAGAATAATACACCTCCCATCACATAAAGCTGGGGGTACTGGAAGGATGACCCAAAGGACAACGCCGGTAAAGACACCATCAATGGGAAGGCTCATTCTGCTATACTCTTTTTAATGAGACAGTTTCACTTTCCGTATTCTAACTTCAAAAAGCCTCAAATCTAACAGCGAGGGATGGTGTGGCTTAGCAACTGATTATGGGATATTTGGAATGCTGGTTTTCATTATAAAATATGTGTTAATATTTAAAATGATTGCTGCAGTAGACATGCTAATTTAGATTAGCACAATGACTGCATTGACTGCATGGTAGGTGCACACCAGGATTGTGCTAAAGAAAGTAAGTCAGATTCTGCTTGTATCTCTCAGTGCATATTGCTATGTGTAGCTTTTGGTAGGTTCATAGAAACCTAAGTGTGTCTGGTGAGCTTGGGGTGTACAGATCTTCATAAAGACCTTAAACCAAATAATTTCAGAAGCTTGGCTTTCGGACAGGAGTGTCCCATTTACTTTGTCTTAGGCTACAGGTCACATAATAATTTCACATTGGTGTATTTTGTGAGATGCCTACTTTTTTCAATGCATTATAAAAAAATCTTGTAGAAATATTAATACAACACATGATTTCAAGTTTATTATAAAAATATGAATACTGTTGTTATTATTTATATTATATAAACACAAAATGACAACAGTTTACTACAAGCACGAGTTGTACCAATGGGGACATAGGATACACCTTGTGACATTTGACCATGCAAAGCGTGTATCTATTAAAATGAACAATCATTTTCCATGTAAAGGAATTTCACAACACCTGTCCAATTTTCCATGTGTATATCAGTTGGAAAATAAACTTTGCATGGTCTGGTTTCCCCTCTTGCTTACTTTTAACTCCTGTTTCCAAGCCTACCGACAAACACAAAGATGAGATTCACATAAATATATCAAATTCAGGCCAGAGGAAGCAGTTCATATCATGAGGGAATTCTTGCACACCAAGACTAGCAAGCAGAAAAGACAGTAGAAAGAACGCAACATGAAAAGATGAACAGAATAGCAAACAATAACTTTAATTTAACATGATCTTTCCATTATAGTAAATTCATATAGGCTCTCTGAGACCTAATGTGCATTAGGTATCAACTGAGTAGTGAAGATCTGCCTTGGTTTTAAATGTAATGCTATTTTGTGACCTGTCAATTTCGAATTAAAATTCTTTCCAAATATCATAGGCATTTAAACATTGAGGGGGTCTATATATATAGCTGTTCAATGCAAATCAATCACTGCCAATAAAAACACATGGATCTTGAAGATTTTCTTTTTATCTACTTATCTAGATAAATCTATACTAATTATTTTTATTATTATAATTTTTATTATTTTTTAATCCCCTCTCTAAAAAGTGAATAAAAAACTTTATGTACTTCTCACTTCTCCACTGATTGCCTTGGTTAAATGATAACAACCAGCACTGAACTTAAAGCAGACGTAAACTCAATAGTTTTACTATTAACGTAACATAAAAGGGTAGACATGATCAAGACTGAATGTGAGCGCAGAACCTCCCGAAATACCTACATCACGCATCCCAGAAGGCTCTTGGCTACTCCTTCTGCGCATGCCGAGGTTAAGGCTGGGTACACACCTCCAATGGTTCTCATCCGATAATGGGCTTATGACCTAAATTTTTTAACTCAAAAACACAGGACAACATTTCTGCAACAGTATTTAGAGCTGATCTCGTAAGACCTTTATTTTGGGTTGCTGCTCCCAGCAAAATGTAAGTAATGGAAATACACAGCATTTATCTGCAAAGCATGTGGCAATCATAATATTGTTCTCAGAAACCAGACCTTCTATATCAGCTGACACATGTCATTAAATTTCCTTTTTCCATGGGTTCATTGTCTTCTGCAGCAGCACTAATTCTCAGGATCTGCAAGGAAAAACTTTAAAAGGGGAGAGTTCTATTTTCTCTTCAAACATTTACAAATTCTTACAGAAAGAAAGTTCATTCTTAAGGTAACCAAAGCATGTATTTTACTCCTGTCTTTGAATGTGCAAAAAACTTTTCACCTTTTCACCACTTTGAGGTACAGTTAGGTCCATAAATATTTGGACAGACAACTTTTTTCTAATTTTGGTTCTGTACGTTACCAAAATTAATTTTAAATGAAACAACTTAGATGCAGTTGAACGGCAGACTTTCAGCCTTAATTCAGTGGGTTGAACAAAAAGTTTGCATAAAAATATGAGGAACTAAAGCCTATTTTTTACACAATCACTTCATTTCAGGGGCTCAAAAGTAATTGGACAATTGACTCAAAAGCTATTTCATTGGCTGGTGTTGGCAGTTCCTTCGTTATGTCATTATCGATTAAGCAAATAAAAGGCCTGGAGTTGATTTGAGGGGCGTGGGGATGCTTGTATGTGGAAGATTTTGCTGTGAACAGACAACATGCGGTCAAATGCAGGTGAAACAAGACATCCTTAAGCTGCAAAAACAGAAAAAACCCATCCAAGAAATTGCTACAATATTAGGAGTGGCAAAATCTACAGTTTGGTACATCATGAGAAAGAAACAAAGCACTGGTGAACTCAGCACCGCCAAAAGACCTGGACGTCCAAGGAAGACAACAGTGGTGGATGATTGCAGAATGGTGAAGAGGAACCCCTTCACAACAGCCAACCAAGTGAACAACACTCTCCAGGAAGTAGGCATATTGATATCCAAATCTACCATAAAGAGAAAACTGGATGAAAGTAAATACAGAGGGTGCACTGCAAGGTGCAAGCCACTCATAAGCCTCATGAATAGAAAGGCTAGATTGGACTTTGCTCAAAATCATCTAAAAAAAACCAGCACAGTTCTGAAAAAACACTCTTTGGACAGATGAAACCAAGATCAACCTTTACCAGAATAATGGCAAGAAAAGTAGTATTAAGAAGGCGTGGAACAGCTCATGATCCAAAGCATAGCACATCATCTGTAAAACATGGCGGAGGCAGTGTGATGGCTTGGGCGTGCATGGCTGCCAGTGGCAGTGGGACACTAGTGTTTATCCATGATGTGACACAGGACAGAAGCAGACAAATACATTCTGAGGTGTTCAGAGACATACTGTCTGCTCAAATCCAGCTAAATGCAGTCAAATTGATTGGGAGGCGTTTCATATTACAGATGGACAATGACCCAAAACATACAGCCAAAGCATACCTGAAGTTTTTTTTTGACCGATGGGGTTATCAAAAAAATTGTTGCAGAGACAAACAGGTAAGCCGCTCTTGTGTTTGATAACTTTTTGAAATTGCTTGCGAATTTTTTTTAATGAAAACATGTGCTGCTCTGTGTTTGCTAACTTTTTGACATTTTTTGGTAATTTTTTATGCAAACATGTATGCTGCTTTGTGTTTGCTAACTTTTTAAAAAATTTGTTATGCCAACATGTGTGCTGTTCTGTGCTAACTTTTTGAAATTTTTTGCAAATTTTTTTTTTATGCCAACATGTATGCTGCTCTGTGTTTGCTAGCATATTACTTGCCACCTTCACACTATAAAAAATCTTTTTTTATTTTGTTTTATGCAAGTACGCTGGACAACAACAAGGTGCTCCACACCTGAGGTTTGCAAGACGCAGAAAGTGGGAACCTGTGACCAAGGATGACATTTGGCTGTTTTTGGGCTTGGTGATCCTGCAGGGAGTTGTGGGCAAACCCATGCAGAAGTGGTACTGGTCCAAGAATAAAATGGTTGCCACTCCATTCTTTGGCAGAGTCATGCCAGAATACCCATCCTGCACCAAAACTGAGGAAAATTTGGGAAGTGTCTCAGATGATTCTACAAAATTTCCAGCAAACCTTTGTGCCAAAAAAGATGTCAGCATTGACAAAAATCTAATGGCTTACAAGGGGAGGCTCAGCTGGGTGCAGTACATTGCGTCAGAGGGCATGATTTGGCGTGAAAACGTAAATGCTGTGCGAATTCGCATCTGGCAACATCTGGAATACGGTACTGTACACTGGAAAAGGGACACAGTTCAACCCCAGATACAGCCATTATGGATTGGCAACATCTTCAGTGCTATCCCTCATTGAGCCATTGCTAGGTCAGGGCTATTGTCATAACTGACAATTTCTACACCTCTTCTGAGCTTTATGAGTTCCTTCTGCAACACAGAACAGATGCCTATGGAACCGTTAGGCCTAACTGGTGCAACCTGCCAGCACTGTTTGCAAAAGGGAAGCTGAAGACAGGAGAAATTGTTGCCTGGCAGAAAGGCAAAATAATGGCCCTGAGATGGCGTGACAAGAAAGATGTGTGCTTGATGAGTACTGTCCATGATGCCTCCACCGTTCTGGTACATACAAAACGTGGGAAAGAAGTGATGAAGCCACAGGTGGTGATTGAGTACAACAACACCATGGGAGGTGTCGACAGAGCTGACCAAGCCATGACATTCTACCCAGCAATGAGGAAACAGCAAAGGAAGTACTACAAGAAGATTTTCAGGCATCTAGTTGAGCAGTGCCTATGGAATGCCTACATTTTGTAAAAAAAAAAAAATAGTCAGAGGCCTGTCTGAACCCATTTGAGCATGCATTTCACTTGTTGAAGACTAAACTTCGGACAGAAAGGGCCACAAACAAACAGCAACTGAAAGCCGCTGCAGTAAAGGCCTGGCAGAGCATTAAAAAGGAGGAAACCCAGCATCTGGTGATGTCCATGAGTTCAAGATTACAAGCTGTCATTGCCAGCAAAGGGTTTTCCACCAAGTATTAGAAATGAACATTTTATTTTCAGCTTTTTAATTTGTCCAATTACTTTTGAGCCCCTGAAATTAAGTGATTGTGTAAAAAAGGCTTTAATTCCTCACATTTTCTGCAATCTTTTTGTTCAACCCACTGAATTAAAACTGAAAGTCTGCAGTTCAACTGCATCTGAGTTGTTTCATTTAAAATTAATTGTGGTAATGTACAGAACCAAAATTAGAAAAAAGTTCTCTCTGTCGAAATATTTATGGACCTAACTGTATATATAGGCACGATTCCACACTATGTTTGTCCTAGTGGCCACTGTCACTACAAATGAAAGTGAGGGGAAACCCAAACATTTAGAGTTGTCATACCCATACTTGTTCTAGGAACAACTTTCTGAGATGAAAATTTTGTTCAATTCATTCTTTCATCTTTATGATAGGAAGGGAAGCTAGCAGCTTCCAGGCAGCAAAAATAAATTACTTTTTCCTGCTCTATTAAAAACAAAAACAATTGACTTTATTTGCACCATAATAATGAAAGTAATGATAATAACAGCAATGCAGTAAAATAATATGCATATGGTATAGTTATATATAGTCTCTGGTTTATTTATATCAGTTCTTACATGGGGGTTAATTCATGATAATTGAAAAAAAGAAACAATCAAGACACAATCATGGGATTGTTGCTAATAGTAACTAATCAAGTTCCACCATTCATATAAAGGAAAAAATGCATATAGGTGAATTAAAATAAAAAAATATATATACATTTACTATGAAGCAAAACAAGGCAGTGGTTTTCGATTATATTATGCTCTATATTGTAAAATTATGTGCTATATGTTAGTATTTGTTAAGTAATATATGTTCTGTATGGTAAAACAGACCTCCAGAATTCTGCTTTGTTCACTCGGGATTACAGACATTACCCCCCCAACCCATCAACTCAATAAATATATATATATGTATACATAAATAAATCAAAATATAATAAAGACACTATAACAATTGTACTGGCAATTATTGGTTTCAGCAATTTATTGGTTTAAATATCTTAGCAAATTAGTCCCCCTCTAATAAGGAGTGACACCACATAAATATTCCAGCAACATTAAAACAGTAAAAGAGGAGGGAGGGTTGGGAGTTTATTTCAGTCCTGTCAGGTGAACATTGAAGCACTGACACCAAACCTCCTTATATAACCTACTGGCTCAGGCCTAGAAGCTTCCAGAAGCCCACTTCAGTTTCCCACCACAAAAAGGTAAATAACACTGCATTAGACATATTGAAATAAATAATCAGTAAAAAGGGATAATAAATGGAAGAAGGAAATGAGAAAGAAGAGAGGAATGGGGGAAACTGGGAGAACAAAGCAAGCCCATGTCAGTAGGCACAAATAAATTGTTAGCCCAATTCTTCATTCTGTAATATGGTGACAACATTTCCTCCTTCTGCCTGGTGGCACTGATTGTATGAGTCTTCTGAACTACGACGAGGTAATGCAGTCATGTGGCACATGGATGCAGAGCTCATTCTTCTCTCTCAAGCTACATTTAGGAACTGTATAGTTCCTGTTCATCTTCCGATGACCAGTCACTTGCTGCCTGCACCACTGTACGGATTGTTAAAAAACAGTCAGAAGCAGGTAATACTGAACTGCTTAATGCTGAACCCATTAATTCCCAATGGGCTTCCACATATACGACAATACAAGTAGTGTCATATCCAAGGTAGTGATCCAAGGTCATGAAGAAGTGGTAACTGCAACACAACACCAGCACCAGTCTGACACATAGCCTCATTGGCATGTATAATATATAGGAATGCACTGGCAGCATCCCATTAGATGTCTCTGTTTTTCCTCAATGGTGATAAGTAGCTTGGGTTACAGAGAAACAAGCATGCTTATCTAAAGGGTGTTGGGAGTATATTTCTTATTAATATATTCATCTGGGAAGGAAGGGAGATGACATTTAGAAGAAAAAAGGATACAAGGGGGTTTAAAAATGATTTTATTGAGAGTTGTGTCTATTTTTAGGCACTGAGCCTTTAGTTGCACAATTTTTTATTTTGTCCAAGTTTCATAAAATAGTACTCTAAATTTACAAGAATGCTTTTTATTTCTCATATACACCAACATAAGGCAGCAACTTTAGGGAGAAGGGATGTATTTTAGTCCCTGCATTCATGCTCACCGGCCAGCCTCCCCCCATATAATTAAGCTGGTGTTCATCTATAGAATACCAAACAAAAGCATGGGGTAATAGTCATACCTCACCAGTTCCAGCTTACTTGTGTGAGGATGTGGCTGTAAAGCCCAATTCCTGAATTTGTAAACTTGAAACCTATTGAAATTGGAACATGAAAACTATGGCTATTACACTATGCTTTCACCATTCTCAGCACTAGTCTGCCTATAGGGAAGAATTGGGTAACAACAACTTTATTATACAGGGGGGCCGGGCCGGTGGGGGTAGCACAGGGTGCTATATTCCAGAAACAGCCCTTGCCCTGCTTTTGGACTTATAGGTAAAACCTTAAAATTATTTCTCAGTTTTTTTATAACACCAATAACCTATAAACTTCTATAAATGTTGGTAGTTTTTTTTATAGAATAACATTGATGCATTTCCCTAGTTGGCACATAAGAAAGAATCTCATCATTGCTCTGAGCTGTCACTATGCTGCAGAAGTATTTTATTCTCTGAGAGGAGCTGTTGTTGTGCTTGGGAAATATTACTTAGAAATATTGATGACACAAGAGATAACTTGGTGAATTAGGTGGTGGGCTTAAGGTACTCAAATTGTGCTTAATTGTGGTATATATAGAAATCTAAATGGTTAGTAAATCATTTTATCTACATGTATTTTTTTATTGTAGAACAAGGAGCAACAAATTCCTAATTTTCCGACAAGCTGATGTTGATCCAATGAAAATTGAGGAAGGCTAGTAAACTGTCATAACTGTATGTAGGTATTCAACATCACAATGATATTTCCATTAATGTGAATATTGCATGAATACAGTTATGGACATCAATCTGGGTTTGAAGTTCACCTTTGTGGGAAGAATGTTTTTCATTGATAACATTTAAAAAGATATTCACAAATATTAAAAATATTGAGTTTTATTGGTTTTAATACTTTGAATATTTTTAGGAATATTTATAAGTAAATAATATACATAGTGGCACTATACAAGTACAGGGAATGAGTTTAAACTATACGTATGCACATAGATTAGCAAGTTTATATCAAGAAAACTGTAATAACTGAAATATAGATATTGTTTAAAAAAAAAAAAACTAACTTTGATGGAGTACAAATGTTTGTTGCAGCAGCAGAAACTCAGTTCCATTTACTAGTACTACTAGTGCTGCAGCAACACACATAACTTCCCTTCTTCAAAATAATGTTTTATTATGTTAACAACTAATTAAGTTGCTGGATTTGCCAAGAGAGCTGATTTGCATACTGAGAACAAAAATGAACAGCGGGGTCATGCAGATAAATATACAGTAATTATTCTTTAAGGTGAATGTATAATGAGTGATTATGAAAGCTGCCAATTCCTAAACTGGTTCTACTTGCCTGGTTGGTGTTTTGATCCTCTGTCTTCAACAATTTAACCCCAACATCCAGCCCTCTAAATCCTAACCCTAACATTTACCTTATCTCACCCCCTTATAGTGCAAGCTCTTTTGGGCAGGGTCCTCTCCACCTCCTGTGTCATTGTTTGTATATGTCAGTCATTTACACCCCCTATTTAAAGTACAGTGCTGAGTGATATGTTGGCTCTTTTTTTTAAATAAAACAGTTTACAGTATTAATAAAAACATTGTGTTTAAGTTATAACTGTTCTTTTTCCAAGGAAACAATGCATTTTACCACCTGTGTCTGTATCCCACTAAACATCTCCATCACAGAGGATATCATGCAGGTTGGCCCTAGCAGCATGGGAACGGAATCTAATAAAGGCAGATGTCCCGATGTCTTGCATCAACTAAATTAAAAGGTGGTTTGTGTGTGTGTGTGTGTGTGTGTGTGTGTGTGTGTGTGCGTGTGCGTGTGTGTATGTGCGTGTGTGTGAATCACCCCCAGTACAGACGCATTGAAGCACAAACCACATACCAATATGATACTGTACTATAGTTTTCTGCACGTCATAGGGCCACTAAGGTAGATTGTGATAAGGATCACTAACATTTCAGTATGAAAAGGAAGCAATTGGTAATATTATTAAAAGAAAAATCAGCATAGCATTCCGAAATGAGTCATTCTATTTCTATTTAGTAGAGCCGAAAGATATGCATATTTAATAAAATTCTTGTTTAATGGCTTTTCTCCCTATCAGTTGCATAGAATGCCGCAGGCAATCTGGAAAGGTTGGCAGCAAACGGGAGACATGACATAAACAGTGAGCACTGCACGGCTATTTTTATATACACGCCAAATTTGGTTACCCTTTAACTAAGTTAATTTTTTTGTAAGGTTGGTTTAAATTAGTTATCAAAATTAAACTCCCTCTATTTCAATGAGATACATATATTGCCAGAGAGGAGATTAATGTACAAAAAATGATGTCATCCTTTTAAATGGTGGTACTACCACATCACATCGCATCACATCATTTATCATGTTATGTATCCGTATTGCAATAAATAAAGAAACCATCACACTGCACTAATTTACCAGTCATGGTCATGTGATGGCAACAAGTAATAAACCACATTTGTCAACCAATATGCAAGGAACATACACCTATTGATCTTTAGTAGGGTGAATAACTAAAATTAAAGGGCTTTAACATAGTAATGTAATTTTCAGTATTTTGAATCTGCAGCTTTCATTAAAATAATCCCTAGTGATCTTACCATCTTGGTGACCATGTTCCCTCCCTGTCTCCCAATGGTGGTCCTGCATGGTGTTTTTTCAATAGACACTATGGGCCTAATTTATCAAAGCTATTCATAGCTGGAGCAGATAGACTATCATGGGAGAACCTGAGTGATCCAGCAAACTGCTTCTTAAAAATAATTTGCTATTAGTTGTCAAATATTTTAAATCCTGGACCAGATCCCTTCCAGGTTTGCTTGATCACTTGGTTCTTCCATGATAGTCTATATTCTCCAGTCTTGGAGAACATTAATAAATCCATCCCAATGACTCCATTTCGTAAGCAAGACCAATCACCATCATGAAATGCCATACAATTATCACTAGAGTGCAGGAAGACAGAAAGTGGTACAAAGAGGCTACAGAAAACCAGTAGCACTGAAATACAACAAAGTGAAAAGAAAATTTTATTTTAAAAATGGAAACTGCTTATGATAGAGAAAGCATTAGCAAGCTCAGTCAAGATTAAAACCAATTTTATTGCTGGCTTGTTTGAGCCATACAGAGCTTTAATCACAGAATAACAAATCCTAATAAACAATTTAAATAATACATTTTTAGCAACAATTACATGATAGGTGGACAATTATAGGGAAAAAACTGTAATTTATTATTATTATCTTTTCTAAAAACAAGCAAGTTGTCTACCCAGAAAGCTGTATATAATGTAAGTGTGAAGTACAATATACATATTTCGTATGGCAGAAAATAATATTTCGTAAGGCAAAATAATAAAATCACCCCCCATTCTATTCCCATCAGGTGCCTACAGTACTTCCAATTGAAACAAGGTCTGATAATACATTTTCTTTATTTTAATTATTATAAAGGTTAGTACATATGTAAATATGTTTTCAAAAAAAAATCAGCTCAGCTATTTGAAAATGAAAATGTTGTCAGTCAACTGTGCTTTGTGATCCATCAGCTGATTTACAAATGGCTGTAATCCAATACCTTGACCTTGCTTGACCTTTGCTTTTTCCAAATCATGGTAGACCCCATGTCCTGAAGCATGTTTCCCCCAATTAAGGAATGTTATAGGAAAACAATATGATTGTTGTCAGCAACTGTTTTCTTTCACACATTTTAAGATTATCAGAAAAACTGGAATTTTCTTTAACCCCTGTTGGACATATGCAGCCACAGGAAGAATATTATGTGGCTTACACTGAAGTAGGAGACTTTGGCAACAGTGTAAGGAGATACCTCTGCAAACAAAAAATCGGGTTTATCAGATTGGTATTTAACAGGGTCAATTGTAAAGTTGCAGGACATTGCCAAAGTTAAATATACAGAAAGTGTTAGTGTACGTTGGGCATCACTACTATGCTAAAAACTTCCAGTGCTGATCCCCCAGTAGGGGCCTATTCATTTATATAATAATATGTTAGATTTAGCGGAAAGTTTGCATATAAAATCCAAAGGTCCATATGCTCAGACCAGTTCTAAAATATGGAAGAAAGCCGACAGGGGCCATGCAAAATAAAATAAATGGCAAAGGGAAGCTTTGAGAAAGATCCCAGGTCATGTAAATGAATAGAAGATGTAGAGAATTAGAAATAATGAAGAAACTAGAGCCTTGCACAAAGAGCCTGCTGTAGTTAGCAAAATCAATATTGGAAGATTGAATTTGTTAGGGCACAAACAGTTATTAGATGAAGGAAGGAATCCAAAGGAAACTTGAGGATTTCAAGCTGGAAAGAGTTAAAAGAAGAGGACAGAGATGTATAGAAAGCTGTGATTGGAGAGGGCCAATATTTTTAGTGGGCCATAGTTCCCTAGACTTAGTAATTCCATTAAGGCAACGCTTAGATTGATTTACCGAAAAGCACTAATATTTTTGTCCAAATATGTTTCTCTTATTACATAACTGTTGTCTTCTTGTTAAAAAATACAATCTATTGTTACATAAGTGTTACATGTTGGCGCTATATAAATCCTGTTTAATAAGAATAGGGTAAAGAAGGTCATTGGTGGGTTTTACTTTGACTTGCTGCCCTATAGACATAAAAGAAATTGTGTCCCCATTGGAAGATTTCCCTTGTATTCCTGCTCTAGCAGCAGTTTAGAATATTGGTTTCTGCTTTAATGTAGAGAGTGTAACTCCCTGATAGGTACAGTAAACATTTGAAAGAGGTTCTAACTCCGTAACACTGTATCAGAAAACAAAATCAATGTTTTGGCATTAGCTACAGCTATGTGTCTTTTCCAAACCTACTAGAAAAAAACACCAATCTCCCATCTATGCATAAGTCCTTGGTTTACAAAATGGGATTGAGGGTAAATGGGTGGTTATGATCCCTACGGGTGCAAACTGAACTATAAAAGAAAAAAAAAGAAGAAAAGAAAAAAGGCTCAAAATTGGAGTAAGAGGGCCAACCAATCTAACCACATCAGGTTCAGAAATTCTATTGAAGAAAATTTTACTGCCAAAATAGGTGACTGTTAGGACCATCCGTAAAAATTATGTTAATCACACAAATCACAACTAGAAAGCAAAAAATTACCCTGCAACTTCTGTTATCTACTGTTAGAAAAGTAGATGCCACCAAAATGGTGCAAGTATATTCTAGTCCATTTATGGGATATATTTATGAAATCATACTTAATCTTTACAAATATTTTAGAACATATTCCCTTCTTATCTTAAGAAGTACTCCTTGACCTATAAAGGACAACTTTAAAAAGATCCCTTGAAAAAAAACAAAGTCTTAGCACAATAAAAAAAACTTTTACACGACTAGTGTTATTCTTAACATTTTTCCTTTTCATGAAAACAAATTTATGTCATTTTCTGGCAGGGGAGGTCATGATAACAGGCTGCAAGACATTAGCAGCTGAATAGTATTGCTGACAATGAAAAACATATGGCTATCCCATAAATTATGAATCAGTGACTTTTTGTCTGCTAGAAAGCTGCTCCTTCACATCGGAGTAAAAAGTATAAAAAGACAGTAAATTTGCATTGCTAGGCTGTATGAAGAAAAGCTAATGAATACAGTTAATGCAAAGAATTGTTGCTAAGGCCCCCCATTTTTAGAACACATATGGACACTTCTTCTCTGATTGGATACATGTAGAAGGAATAAACCATCCCATTTATGTAATCATATGAAACATAACAGACCCCTTCCAAAACTATCCAAGGTTATCAGAGTCTCCAATACTGCAGAAGGTACACAAAACTTAAGATCATCTCTCTGCTTTCTAAATAAACCCAACTGACATTAAAGTGAGTAATTTATAAGAGACCACTTCAGGCAGATCATCAATAGCAGAATGCATTCTATGGGTAATGTTGAAGTATCTGCATTGTAAAAAAAAAAAAAAGCTAACCATAATATGTTGTCTGACACGTGCAGCAGATAAAACAGGGAACCTCGTGCAGTGAACTGAAATCTAAAATCCAGGTTGGAAATTTCAACCTTTTCTTGGCAGTTACGAATACCTTCTATTACTCAGTAACACTTAAGGTTTCCCTCTCCACATTTGGGATGTGGCTTGACAATAAATATTAAGGAGCAGGCTTGTGAGGTCATCTTTCTGTCATTCTGCTCTTTACGCATGCTCGTTATAGTTTAGTACAGGTTCAGTACAGGTTTAGTACAGAGTTCTGCTTTACAAGAATTACACAGATATTCAGTTCAGTTCAGGAACTTGCCTGTGTAATGCTTGCATTTATAAAATACAATAACGCTATAATAATAAATACAAAACTTGCATTAATCTTTTATATCTGCCTGGAGTTCAGCTTTAGGTATCATATCAGAGGCAATCTTGTATAGCTCCTAGTTGGAAAGCAAATAATGCTATTCATGGCATTGAAAGCAGAAGAACATGTATACAGGGCACACAGAAGGTCATTCTCCAAGGAGACAGACTTTTTTTTTTTACTTACTAGTATTAATAGATATGTATCGTACTGTAACAAAAAACAAGGTTACAGCCATTAGATGCACACTGGATAGATTTATTCTACTCTTTAGAACATGACATTCATCGGATCAATAATCTAATTTAATCTATAAATGTAACATATGGATTGGAAATGGGTGAGCCAATCAAACTTTGCCAAATTGGTCCTCAAGTCACTGCATGAATGGAAACCATGGGAAGGACTAGATAAAAAACAAAACTAGATGTTATGACATTTTAAGGGATTACTATGCTGGAGGAAAGCACCTGCATAGAAAACTGGGCTATTTTAGGGCACTGATTAAAACTAATTAATTAGAAATGGTAACCCAGATGTCTACAATTGTCTGTCATTGGATCTGTCAATAGTCTGTCATTGGATTTGAATTGGAACAGTTCAGATTAAGCTGAGATTGTCCCCAAATTAAAGTTAACATATTTCATAGTCCTACTTAGGCTGAAAGGGTAACTGGGATACTTATCATTTGGTTTATACAAAATACTTAACACTTTGAAGGTTCACACATGTATTAATTAAATAAGGTTGACACCTACCGATTGCATAGATACTGGGCAACTCAAGATCAAATACCTCTCCTATAGTCCTGTAGTCCGGGACTGCTCACTCCCCACCCCTATTCTTAACAGGTGCTTTGCTAGGTCATACAGCCACATAACATGGGACAAGGAGGGAGAGCTGAGGGTGGATAACAAAATGTGTATATCTGCATTTATAGTGACACTGTTGTGTTAAAGTTTGCTTTACATTGATGAGCAATGCTTTCTACTTTCTGCCCTCAAGATAAAAGCCTTTTTAATTAAACCATTAATTACCAGTCCTATGATACCTATGATACACTTCACATACAAGCTCCATATTTGATTTTCATTCACAGATTTTGAAAGCTTTAAATTGTGACAAAAGGGCACCTGAGGTTCCTTCTGAAGATTTTATCAATCAATATGTGAATGTAGGTTTCTGCTCTGATGTTGATTTGTAAGACTAAAAAGTTAGAGAACAGAAATCTATTGGTTTAAATCAGGTTCAAACCTCCTATATCTACTGATATAAGCCATGTCCATGTGTAGAGCTGTGCATGTGCCACATTCAAATGCCATTTTCCCCTTTATAAACTGCTGCAAGTGACTACATAGATGAGATTTCAGAAACCTTATCTGTACAGAGCTCTGTTACAAAACATAAATGATTACTGTAGATTACTGTGTAAGTATATTTGAAGTATATGGGTTTATTACCAAATATCAGAATTTTAGTTTACCATTATCTGTGTTTTATGAGGGTCTAGCTATACAATCTATTTTTTGCAAACAATACATTTTGTTGATTTGACTTATTAAATCTAAATCAAAATGTTGAATGTGGCATACATTAAAAAGGATTCTCTTTTTGGAGTGAAGCTAGTTACTAGAGTAACTTACCTGTACATACACTTGGGAGAAACAATGCTATCAAGATAATGGGCCGTATTTACCAAAGCTCTCCAAAATTGGAGAAGACTATCATAGGAGAACCTGGGTGATCAAGGATTCACATTTGTTATTGCATTTTCATGTAAATTTCTGGCTACCATCATTTTTAAAGGTCAGGTGCCAATAAATGAAGAGACCCACTTTAATTTGTATTTGTCTATTTTTTTTCAGGAATACTTTTTTAAATGGTCTGAGTGTAAAACCTACTAATGAGTTGCATTTAATGTTTTGCTTTTCTAATTAATTTTGGAATTTGCTGTTTTGACAAGATTTAATTTTTCAGCAGTATACATATAATATATAGTAACATATAAATGTTTTGAATCTATACAACAAAGGCATAAGGCTACCTCCCATTTCTCTTAATATTAAATGCATATAAACCTACTGCATGAAATCTACTAGTCTTTGGCAGAATATCTCTAAGGCTAAGAAATATGTTGTTATTGAATGCACTGATAAAGTTTGTTCAGGTATTATAATCTATTAATTGACACTAAACCAATAATGTAAAACAAAAGAAAAAAAGTATAAGTACAATTTTTTTTTCTTATACCTGCAAGAAAGTGATGAAATAGTGCTTAGATATGGCTATTTCCTTCAAGGCCAAACTCATACAGTTCCCATATCTATACACAGTATACTATATATATAGCTTTGTCTGAAGAATGAATTGTATTTATTCAGATAAATGCTTTAACTCTTTCATTGTCAGATTTTTCCAACCTGTTGTGCACCTCAGATGGTAAGACATTTTTTTATTGTCCACATATACATTACGGACTCAAATTAGAGCGAAAAACCTTTTTTAAAAAGCACAAACCATATATTTTCCATTATATTACTTTGTTCATTCTAATGGTAATTCTGTGCATCCACTTTAGTTATGCAAATACTTAGCAATGTGATATTTTTAAATTATAAAATACTTTGTAACTTGTAATGGTGCACACCATTATCACGAATGAGCAAGGTAGTGAATTCTCTGTGTTACTATACACGTGCAGACAAAGGCAGAGTGTTGAGCTCCCCACAAAGAATAAAGCACTTTACTGCTGACAGTTCCCAGATTGCAGGCCTCATCTACACACAGAGAAAATTGCAGACATAAGAGAAATGAGACATAATAAGATCATGGCATGAAAGCAAATTGCAACACAATTTGCTGTCTGAAGCTTTTAGTAGGAAATTAAATAAGAACACCCTGGGTAACAAGTGCACAAGGGTACCAGGAGAACAAAGGGTATCTAGTACAGCAAGGATAGTGGAACTCTAAGGTGATGCTGATACACAGGAACACTGGTGACAGTCAGAAACCATGGGGTCAACCGAACACAGGTACTTTGGGGACATAGAGAGACACCATGGTCACAGAGAAAGCCGTCGGTCTCTCAAGAACTCTATGACCACCAGAACTTAAAAACCTTGAGGCACATACAGGAACAGTGCAGTGACACACTGGGTACACAGAAAGTTACTAGGGGACAGAAAATTTGGAAGGAAATCTCTGAGACACTGTAACTCTTGAAGTATGCAGGCAATGAGGATCTCCATACTGTAAAAAACACGGGGTCATGGGCCTGCAGAATGAAGTAAAACCATTGCTCAGCCAAGGGGTGTTAGGTGTAAGCATGGCTAACCAGTCATGTTGGTTGACATTCTGGGTTAGGACTGACCAAATAGAAGCTATATCAACCAGCAAGTGAAGCAAGGTGATATCTATGCCTCCCAAAGCTGGAACTTTGCGGGCAAGGTAGTAAAAACCACATAATAATGATCACAACTAATAGATTGCCAGTGGCAACACACATAAGAACAGACAGTTGTACTGGAGTGCACCACAATGCACGGGTGGTTTGTATCTGCTAAATATGTTTGAATTAATGTGCAGTTTGGAAATGTAAAGTAAAATGTGAATTTAATTGTTGTTTTTGCACTGAATTTCACTGTGCTTCTTTACAACACATTAAAAAGTGCCCAAATGTGCAATAATATGTTTTGGTTATAGACCCTTTTATTTTTTTTACAACTAATTGTTCCTTTTTTGTTAATCTTTTTGTATTATTTAACTTTACTACTGTAACCACGGGGCCAAGAAATCCCCTAAATACAGTATACGCAAGAATGATAGGAATGATAGGGAGGTGGGAGGGAAACTGACTTGTAGCTATGACTATAACCCTTGATACAAATTTGTATAATTAAACAGTCATTTTGTTCTGACTTGATGGAATGTATTACAGAAACATTTTTCCTCCCAACAGTGTCTGACATCACAAAATGACCAAAAAGTGTTATGGTGTGGTTTAGTTTAGGTCTAAAATAATAGAAAATTCAATGGAAATTTCAGGTAAAATTGATTTTTAGCAGAAAATACTAATCACTATGTATTATAAAAATGGAAGGAAATTATCCTAAAAATCTACAGAAAATTTAATTTTCTTTTCAGAATGACGCCAAACTGACACCACAAACTCTCCCCTTTTCTTACTAATCAATGTCAGAGAAAATTTGCTTGCCTCAATCCACAGTCACATGACATTCCTGTCCCGTGTCTGGAAGTTTTGCCCGCTGATTGACTTAAATTTGTACTTCTTCCACTATTTGTACTTTATTTTACCTCATACTTGTATAATTTGCACCTATAAGTGTGTCTAATCTCACAATTTATTTCTTGGTGTGTTTTTTTTGTTGTTACTTTTGTATCTTTACAAACCTGTTATTTGCTCAGATATGTTCAGAAATGGACCTCTTACTGTTTTGTTTGCTGAAGCTTTAAGCGATAACTGCTGTGAATAGGAGTCATAAAAGACTCCACAAGCACAACCATAATATACAAATGTTTCTGTTACCTATGCATGATTACATTGTTGTACTATGACCCGTGGGAACAAAGGATCTTAATAAATACATAGTAAGTAAGTATACTATTCAAAGCATGTGTTTTTATATATGTTAGTAACAGAAAAGTTAAGATTTTGCAAAATCCAGCATATATATATTTCTATACCATTATGGTAAAACTTAGCAAATGTATTGTTCAAAAGCGTGCAAACTAAGTACTTTACATATTGTGTTTTAAGTCTGTAAATGTAAATTATTTACATATAATTTGTTTTATAAAATATTTATGTTCCAAATGACTGAAAACTTTGAATTATGTGGTGATTTGCATGGTTACCTTGACACGTTTCATGCTTTGCTCCCTTTATTTTTAGTTATTGATAAATCAATCATTACCTATGTCATTGCTGGCAAATTTCATGCAAATCTGAGTTCTCAGAATTAATTTTTAGCCTGGCTTCTACAACATAGCAATAGACTTTTTCATGTCCATATTGATTGTTTGTGCTTTTCATATAAATCTGCATTGTCAAACTTTTCTTCTTGGATTTCTTTTGTTAGCAAATGTTTGCTGGATCACCCAGCTTCACGTATGAAAGTGTATCCTCTCCAGCCTTGGAGAGCTTTAATAAATCAGGCCCTTTGATTCCATATGCATTATATCCTATACTTTTTACCAAATGACCCTTCCTCCAGGCATAGTCTATACTAGCTCTGTTGGAGCTAGCAGCTCAGGTGTATTTGCAAGTACAACTGTGTTCAATAATAGAGAAGAGGCCTTTATGTAGGCTTGCAAGTAAGGGATCTTCTTCTTTTTGGACCAGTGAGAAATTCACATGTAGTATGTAGTTCTTTTGTAAAGACTGTAGAACTTCCAGGGCCACTGTAGAATAATAACAGTAGAGAAGTTTCTTTTATCTGATCTCAACTGAGTAGAATTAAGTATATCTGAAATTCAGAGGCTGTGAGGAAGAATTGGTCTCAGGTTGTTTAAATTATGTATAATTTATAATATAATATTAATGTATTTATTCCTCTTAGATATGTTTTACAAAACACTTACAAGTCATAAAGATTCTCTTGTCACTGGTGGCCTCCAGATTTACATTACTATGCTATTAAGAATATTGTCCTCAGAACTTTGGACAATAAAAAGAAATTGGTTATATTATATTTCTTATAATTTTACATTACAATACGAATGTTGATAAAATGTTGATAAAAATGTTCAAAAATATAGGTTTGAATGCCACTTTAATATTGCTACTGACAGCACCTGCTTATTCTTGGCATATTCACTGAGCAATGTCAGGTTTAATATGGCTTAAAGAATCACTATTGGATCAGCGCCACACAAACCTCTGTTGCAAATCATATTGAATTACTTGAATTGTTCATAGTGTTAATATGATGGGCTGGTGAGCCGGTGCTGCAGTGGCAGCCAAACTGTGTGAACAGACGTGAAGAGGACTGTCTGCGGAGGAACAGACAGGGACCCCAAGGCTGAGGGCTGGGGAAGCCGGTGCTGCCACAAAAAGCCAGAAGGCTGAATACGTGTTTTGGCAGATATGCTGATTAACTCCTGTGAGGATAAACTGCCTTGAGTTGAGCTGCATGTTTTAAGTTGGCAAGAAGCCCTAAATGTACTTTACTGTTCTTTGGCTGGAAAGCCAGTCCTCACACAGTCAATATCAGTTAGTTCAGTATTAAACTATGATTAGGTATGATTAGGTTGTACATACTTATATTTTGAAGTTGTCCTGCATCACCTGAATCATTAAATGAGATATTAGGAAAACATTGTATTGTTCACAGTTGATCATGAAGCAGAATATTACTGTATAGATGGATGAACATTGCAGATTTCATAGTAACATATCAGGACGTTCTGGATATTTGCTGGCACATTTTAAATAATGACATTTACATTCCCCCACCTACTAGATTGTAAGCTCTTCGGAGCAGGGTCCTCTCCTCCTGTGTCACTGTCTGTATTCGTTTGTCATTTGCAACCCTTATTTAATGTACAGTGCTGCGTAATATGTTTGCAATATATAAATCCTGTTCTAATATATGTAATACTAATAATAATATTAATAATCACACCATTAAAATATTTAGAAATTACAATATCAAGATCAAAGCAGAACCTAACATTAAGTTCCACTTTAAAAAATCCATTTAGCTGCACATGGTCAGGTCATTTTTAGTTTTTGTGCTTAGAGTTGTACTTCCTATAAATATTATCAACCAAAGAACAGTTAAACTGTATTCTAAGAATCGAGTCAATATTATCACAGGAGAAACATACATACAAGAGGTTTAAACTTTTGGACTTGGTAATGCGGGCAGGGCAAGGGGGAATAAAAGAAAAAAAACAGGCCCTTTTTGGCAGGAGAAGGCTCCTGTGGACTAAAAATGTACACCACCAAGTAATTTTGTTGTAATTGATGGGTATAGTGAAATATGGACAGTTTCCTAAAGCACATTGTGACACCTTTTTGCCACCTTTTCACATGCTGTATATGCTAAAAATGGTAATTGTAAAAGATGAATTCACCAAGTATTTTTTGAGTTTACCAAGGTGACCAGTGCTTTGTGAAAATGACAATTGTCACAAACAATCTGTTCCTAACTGCAATTTCTGGCTTAATTAAGTTCTGGATGGAGGAGTTTCTCAACTCATGTATCCCAACATAACTTATTTGTAGGAGTTCCCCCCACTTCAAACACAAAGTAACAGACAATTTTACTCTGGTAAACTGAACTAGTTTTAATCCATACCAAGTGGGAAAATCAGCCACTCAAGCATTAGGTACTGCATTTTGGGAAGGTTGAGAGGTTGTTCGTGTCCGGTCACCTGCAAAGACTATGACAACAGATCATGGCAGAAGTGAGAACAGACATATATATATATATATATATATATATATATATATATATATATATGTTGTTACGCTACTACTTTAATGTATTTAGAAACAGAATACTTTCCATGGCTAATCAACAGAGCAAACATCTATGAAAATCATCTAAATGTTTCCCAGCAAACATTTCCCAGTCCAATTGCAATCTACCTTAGTGACAACTGTAATCCTTGTTTCAACAACACTGTGCTTTGTATATCAACTTTCAAAAAGAGAAAACATATAATCTCTTATGCAAAATTATTGTCAGTGAAGATGAAAGTTCTATTCTATTCTATCAATTTCTAAAAATGTACTACAGTCTTAAGTAATACCAGACTGTCATCCTCTTTTGAATACTGCCACGTGGATCCTTCTCAGCCTTTCCGACCAGCCATCACTTCTGTTCATTTGTGTACTAGGATATACTAGGCTGCATAATAATATTATTATCACAATGTAGCAAACTATGTTCAATGGAAGACACAGAGGAATATTGGTATTATTAAAATATTGGTGATATGTTGTGGCTTTTTATGAGTCACACTAATGTTCAGATTAATGATTTGATGACAAAGAAATTGCATACAACACTTGATTTTCTACATTTTCAAACAGAGAGTGATTTTTTATTCTTGGAATCCCTGTTGATGAAACTGAACAAATTACCTACTCAGTACTTTTTTATTTTAATTCTGGCAGTTCCTTTGAATGACCAGGGATTCTAGTCACTGTCTTTTTTTTCAGGGGGCAATTGAAATATTTGTTACCAGATACCACAAAATATTAGTCTTATGTGTTAAAATGTAAGAAAGTATAAATCTAGACATTGATTCATAGTTGTATGGTAGAAATTTCACATCATATTCATATTCTGGTTTGTTTATTGTGTTATAAATGTATATAGGCTGAATTTGCACATTACATATGCAAGCTCTGTTCCCTTCTTTAAAGTTCTACAAAATGGAAATGATTCACACTGCTTATTGCACAATGTTATTTTGTGATATTTAGGGGAAATGGGATCAGTGAAATATACAGGACAGAGCCATATTGTGCAAATAGTGTTGTTTTAATAAACTGAAAACAAGCTTTCTTCAGCATACAGGAAACAAACTGGGATTTTCTTCAGCAGTAATAGCAAAACTCTGGCAGCAAACTTTAAAGTTCAAACTGACAGTAATAGTTCAAAGTTATGGTTTGTACCCTCTGCTAAAGGGGTGGTTTACTCATCCTCAGCAATACCTAGCTTCAGGCTGCAACTATCCATGAGTCCCAAAAGCAAACTCTCTTTTATGACTAGCTATGTGCTTCTTACTTACCATTTAGTCTGGAAGAGGGATGGCGTGCCTGGCCCACCCATTTCTTTAGGGTCGAGCCACATATCTGCAGCAACACTATTAATCACAGCCTAATCTAGGCTCTTGAACCCATCTCCTAGGTGAGATTGTGGAAACACCTTGAAATATACTTTAAATAAAGCCTTACACTTCTTACCATGTTACAAATGTATGAGTCTAGAATCTGTATGGTTAACACTATATCAGAAATTTGAGAAAACAAATGCAAAACATAGGAGGATCAATAAATTCACTTTTGGAAAAAAAATTGTGTGCCTTTTCAAAAATGTTATTTTTCCATGAATAAATAAATACAAGGACAGATAAACAAAAAAACATTTATTTAAAATAGAGTGAAAGTTGTTGTAGGACAGGGTGAAAATAAAAGATTAAAAATACTGAAAGACTTTTACTTTTTAGAAAAGGATACAGTTTAAACTTTAGCAACCTTGCGACAGTAAGTGATAATGTGTGCTCCCTAACAGAAATTGAATAGTGCTATTAGTCTGTGCCAGAAGAGTAAATCATAGTAGTTAGAAATATTTTCTGGTCTAGGCAACTAATTTTTAAAGTGCTCCAATGTGCTGCACTGGCAAACTAACCCATATCTGGGATCCTAATAAAGCTATTCCCCTATTGTGTGATACTTCCCCCACCTCCGAGATTGTAAGCTCTTTGGGGCAGGGGCATCTCTTCTTCCTGTGTAACTGTCTGTATCTGTCTGTCATTTGCAATCCCTAATAATGTACAGCGGTGAAGTCTTAGAGCTGTGTAGGGGAAGAGGGTATGAATATGGGAGTCAGTAATGGGTCATTGGAGGAGCGGCAATGGTGGCTTGAGTCCAGTTGTGGAGTGTATGTTCAGGTGAGAGTCTGGTAAGTAGAATACCAACGCAAAAAATGTTGCATGTGAGATATAAAAAGAACATGCATCAGGAGTTTGGTAGTCTCTGGAAACAGGAAGGGGCATGTTTTGGTGTGGTTGTGCAGGTGGAAGTGGTGGGGCCAAGAGTTGTTCTGGATGTGGAGAGTGAAGGAATGTGCAGAGTCCATGGTAGCGTGCCTTTGGTGCAAATTATTGCATTATTAACAGTTTAATAGATTTCAGGGAAACATTTTAAAGGTGAGGATAATGAGTTTTGTTTTACCAAGGCCTAGTTTCACATACCTTTCAGCAATCCAAAATAATAGTATAATGTTTTTTGCTGACAAGCAGTAGAAAATATTATCCAGGACAGAGAGATGGAAGTAAGGGATGGACAGGTAGATTTGTGTACCATCTGCATACATATCGTATTTTAAGAAAAGAAGGATATGCGTTTGCCACGGTGTAAAGGGAAAAGTGTACAGGTCCAAGGACTGACGCTTGGGAAACACTGACAGAAAGGGGAATAGGAGAAAATCTGCCTGGTGAATGTACTCCAAGGCTAGGCTATGCTTGTTACGTCTGATTTGGTTGAGCGTCCAGGTCAGATGCCAGAGTGCAGCAGATCAAGTAGGATTTTGGAGTTTATATAATCATTAGTTTCTAGGTAGAGAATATAGCAAGCGTCAAAAGGTAAACAGAGAATTGAGAGTTATCTTGTGAGGATTTCTCCAGAACTGGGGGAACAGTTTTGTCTTTGAAGGCTGAGGGGAAAAAAACAGTGGAGAAGAAAAGGTTGAACAGTTCAGATAATGCAGGAGCTTGGCTGGAGTAATGGGTATGAAGCAAATCAGAAAAAAATGGGTCCATTTGGTGGGGAGATTAGGGAGTTACAAGTAGATGGGGTGGATGAAATAGGATTAGTATGGTGATCTGGGACAAACCTTAATTTTTTAGGTAGGTGACTATGTTTTAGGTGGAAATGGTTGTCATAGGGGAAGGGGTGTAGGGTTTAGAAAGAAGTTAGTTGTGGCAAAGAGTCTCCATAGGTAGGATGCTTTGAAGGTTATGATAGCATAGTAGTAATTATGCTTGGCAACAGTGTGATTAGCAAACTTGTGACTGATTCTCACATTCGTTTCAGGCATGGGATTACAGAATCTCCATGGCTGAATCTATGGTGTATGTCCTATACAATTTTCATTGTTCACTTTGTAAAATACAAAACAACATCAAGATCATGACTGCAGACCTTGTGCTGTGTACCTCTATACAATGTTCTAGAGAACTATGTGGAAAAAAAGCCAAAAACCCTAATGGTAATGGGAAGTGTGTGCTGTGCAATAATGGCTGTTTCTGCCTTACTATACTTCGAGACAGCAGCATTGAGAAGGTAATAACATGGGATGAAAAAATCAGCCATCACTCTTCAAATAATCAGCCTCTGGTCTTTCCCTCAATACAAAACACACCCAGCCTCAAAGAGACTTGATTTCTGTCATCTAAATGTAAAGGTTCTTGTATATCTGCAATGCCCCTTTCCTCTATCACACACTCTCTTCCCTATTCTCATCATGAAAAAGAATCAGAAAAAAAGTTTTGACAAAATATTAAAATGAGATTCACCTAAAATCATTTTTAGGTTCTCCTGCTCATTCGTAATAGAAAGTTCCTTTATTGTACATGTTATGCATGTGTAACTATATCCGATCATGATGCTAATTTTACAAAGCACAAAGCTGGCTGAATGGGTATAGGCCTAGGTTAGTATTATTAGTTTTTTTCAGTAAAACCCCAGCAAATTACTCAGTGCTGTATAATAAATAAGGGTTGCAGAGGACAACTATGCATTCACAATACAAAGTATAACACAAGAGGAGAAGCGTGCCTTTTCTAACTCAGTTTACAATCTAAGAGTTAGGGGAGCCTACTATAAAAAAAGTAGGGGAAAGTTGTGTTTATATTGTATATACTGGGTAGAAAGCTAACTATATTGATTCGTCTGTGTCCTCTGTTTAATTTCCTTTTGCTATAATATATAGAAATTATAAACCATATTCACAATGTCCTTATTTTACACTTTTAGGATTTTCTACCAGCTTTGGATATTTGAGACATATTTGAAAATAACAGCACTAGAATAGTGATGTTCACAACCTCACGTTTCTGCTGTGTCTATATTGTTCGAGGGAATACGAACAATAAAATATTAATGGAGTCAGCACTGTAGCCAAAAGAAACAAAATTGTCATTTTCCCAATAAAAAAAAAAAAAACAATCGATGTTACATTTGTTTAGATCTTATTTGCTGTGTTTTATATTTGCATGTGTTTTTTCCCCCACTTCATATAGTAATATGCAATAGCATTATCCTAGACATCAAATCAGAACTGATGCGGTGAGCTGAATATACTTGTAACTCAGATACGAATAAATATCTATAATGGAGCATTGAAGTGGAACATGGTTACTATGGACACTAACTAGCAAAGATTCTGAAGGTTGCCAAGATGCCTAGAAATGCTGTAAAACTTTGTAACCATAGCAATTTGAACTTGAATACAAGAGATCTATAGGTTTGTCAGTTTAAATGTGTAATTTGATGAAAAATTGGTTCTTCTGTTGTTCTTTGTTTAAACATTTGAAGACCCAGATCAAGATCAGGTTTTGGGATAAAGCCATCTAGCATGAATTTTAAGAAATAATTTTTACTATTTTTTTACTGATATTAAAAAAAATACAGAGCTGAACTATATTGTGTAAACTATTCAAATTTTGCAATAACATTTCTCTTGCAGGAAATAAATGTGAGGTTGCAGGTTCTGGAATTCTATTGTTTTAGAATGAATAAATATTTTACACTGAGGCTGGGATTTTTCTGTCTCAATGCCATGCATGAAGTATAAACAAACAGAAAGAGGGGACATTTGCTTGGGACCCAGGTTAGATTCTTCAAAATTTCAATCTAAGAGACTCATATGTTAGGTACAGAAACAGTCATCGTTTTCTTGCTTCATTTCCATTGGTCTTTGTTTGCTGCCTAAAATAAAATGCAAATTAAAAGTGCAGAGGTTGTTTTCAAATAAAGAATGAATTTTTAACTATCAATAAATTTATAAGGACTGCCATTGTTGGCCTGTTTCTGCGATTTCTGGTTTCCTGGCTTTGGCTGACTAATTTACTTCTGACTTATTGGCTTGGCACAAGAAGGTTTTTGTTCCTTCAGAGAAAGCAAGTGTCCTATGAGCCGAAACATCAATACAGCAGCCAGGCAACTAGCAGTTTCAGAAGCCGGACAAGGCAATTTTCTCTGATCACTAAAGAAGCTAAAATGTTCCTATTCAATCTGCCAGGGAAAGTGATAGCAGAACATAATTTACACTAGTTTAATTCCTGGAGATTGAGAACTCTGTCCCCATTTCCCCATCTTTTCTACTAAATGGCTCCTTTTTGGCACAAGGATTCTTAGGAAATCTTTACTCTTTACTTTATCTTTTGTGACTTTTAGGGTTTCTTACCAACTTCCCTCTAGGTTGGCCATCACAAACTATGTAAACCATTGCAGTTATTATTGCAATGATCTTTAGTGATGATTTCCAATGACAGTTGGCATTTTACATACAGCACTGTTCATTCTATAAATTGGGGAGTCAAAATGAGAGGCATCCTGCTGCGTCCTCTCCCTGGAAACAGCAGTGGTTGATTGATGTTGGTTGTTTGGTGAATCGACAGCAATGTATGTCCCAGGTGAGGAAAACCTAGGATTTGTACATAGCTATCACATGTTCCCCCATTTAGTTCTAAAGAGCACAATGGAGTAATGACACTTAGATGTTAGAGGGATATATATTGTCACGTCGTGTATTTTTATTAAAAATACAATTCTGCTTTAACTAACACCATTTACATCTGCCCAGAAGCAGGAGTACTGGAGAGAAGACTGGTGATTTAATTTGCGATGGGATTAACTACAAAGACCAGCACAGCCTACCATGGTATGGGATAAACATATTCAGCTGAGGGAGAACTGTTATTATATTGTGTTTGTTCGTTGTTGCCTAAAATGAACATGTCAGGACCGAAACATGGAAGCTGTTGCATTAAATGTGCAAGTGCTGGCATTGTCATTTTTCCTTACTTCACTACTGACTGAGTTATCAACTTGGAACACTTATACAAATCAGGTGTCCCAACACTTCCCTAGATGAATATTTGTTTCAGGTCAGGTACTCTCAAAGTAGCAAAGCAACTAAAAAGACAATATAAGAAGAAGTTTGGAACCTAAACAGAGGTATTGCAAGGCTTCAATTACATTCAAAGAAAGCTGCTTTCATGTATAAAGAACATAATCACAAAGCAACTTGCTAAAGTTCCAGTGCTATCACTACTGAGCTGTAATGTGTGCTCCAAGACATTGGTGACTGTACAGCTTCCTTGGACAACAATATGATAACTATTCCTTCCGAAAGAATATCCAATTTCAGAGTCTTCCTGAGGGTATCAAAGATGTACAGGGCATTGTCACTGCCTTGTTCTAGGAACAGGCTTGACATCCTCCTGCTGGAGTTACTTGAGATGGACAAAGTTTTTGGAGCTTATGGGCTGGAGAGGGTGATGGCCTGCCTCACGATATTATTGCTAATATGAATTAATTTTGTACCAAAGAACATATATTACAGATAGCCTGAGCATATACCTCACTTTCATACCAGGGGGAATCCCTGCAGAACTTTATAGACCTAGCACAATCTACCATTGTGAAGAGGGATGTGTTACATCCTTGTTTGTTGATCCTATGTTGCAGGCACCCAATACCAGTGAGGATAGACCTCAGATATGTTTTCATGCATCTTGGTTCTACTCATCATATACGGATCTCAGAGAAGGCTCACAGATGCTTCAATGGCCTGGGTATAGAGTTCCCTTGAACTTGCCCCCCTGCACTCCCTGGCTACGAATCATTAGATGCTCTGAACCTTCTTCATGGTCTTCAACTTCAAAAGATGCACCCAACCAATTCTAGGCTTTGTTCTGTCTGGACTTCCTAACCTTTCAAACTATGTCAAATTGATGACCACCTTTTTGGAGTGACTTTCACTTTAACTCCCCCATTGCTTATCATTTGGACATATTTTAGTCTGTTTCTTTGGGCTTCTTTCCACCTACACACTTTACTGCAATGTATAGTTCTGTCCCCATTATGGGGCTTCCAATGCTGGAGTTGTCTCATTAAATTCCTTATCCGCTTTTGTGATTTTATTTTTTGATCCTATCCTGTTCTTTTCCCTTCTAAAAATATGCTGCCACCAGAGTGCCACCTTGCCCAAGATACAGTCAACTGTTACCTAAACCTTCCCCTGATCATTACTCCTGGTCTAATTTTTGCCCAATTTCTCCTCAATACCAATAAATGTATTGCCCACAATCCCGACTACTATCAGCTATGAATGTTCACTCAATAAAATTCATGGAATTGAAGTCTGTACCTTTCTGCACCCTGTGTGGAACATGCTAAGGTTGCCCCCTTTCCACGTCATAGATACATGATTTTTAATGGATGATAGCCTACTGAATGTTTCATCCTCTTACATTTCTCTTTTGATCTATTGGCTACTTGATTTTGCATTGGATTAGACTGGCATCACTTCAATCAACAATGTATTCCCAAAATAATCAACATTTGTTATCTATGCAGCCCTTGTAGTTCTAATACAAGACCTGCATTGCTTAGGCTTAGGTTGGTCCAGCCCTCCCCCACTCTTACCCTCTTATACCCATCTTTTTTAAAACATTGCTCCTAAGGTCCTTCATCTTTTTTTTCCTTTATCTTGTTTTATTCTGTTGCTTACACCGAATCTGCTCATAATACAGATTGTATCCTTGTTTGTATGTGTTTCTTTCATGCAGTATTACAATGGGTCTCTTTTTATTTATCTGTTCCTTAGGAGTTTATGTGGATATTTATGCATTACACCATACAATTCCTGTTTAAAATTCTTAAGGCAAGATGGTATTCCTAAGAAGTTTGTCAGCCGAGTGGCATGGCTTTCGCATCTCCCTCTTTTCCCTGCTACACAGGTTTTTGTTTAGCCAACTTGGTGGAGGTGAAAATTTGGGAATAGCATTATCAGAACACATAAGGTTCATGTAAGATATTAGGAGAGCATCTTTGTGAAAATGGAACAACCAGTCTTACAAATTTTTACATCTCCTATTGCACATTCCATAACGATCAAGGTGACTTAAGTTACCCATGTGGTTATAAATGTTGGTATATATACCTGCCAATCATTAGCAACCAAGTGTCGTCTACCCTACAGAATTTTACAGGATATATTCAATTAAAAAAACTACTATTAGCTATACACTGACCTTGGCAAAGTTTTTTTTCTAACTGGTTGTATTAAACACATTTATAATGCCATCCTCACTAGGAGATTCTGAGCCTAATTTTATGCATAGGTCAGCTAAAAATACAATGCTTTTAATGGATTTCTATGGCTAAGCTCAGCCACTATATTGTACAATACATTTCCAAGGATGGACTGTGTCTTACCAAAGAAAGCTGACTAGCTTACAAAGTAGTTGTGGCCTCAGAGCTACTCAACAGCCCTGTTAAAAGAGACAACTGGCAGTGGTTCAAAGTAGGGAGAACTCTGCCAGGAGACAAGAGAGGCATGTAAACAGGTTTTCAAGTTTCTGCCTCTAAAACTTTATTTGCCTTTCTTGCTTTAAATCACTTGTTTTGATAAATTGAAATCAGGCAATTTTTTGTCACAGTGGGACACACTTTTATTTTGTAATTAAAGCGACACCTTTCTCAAGGTGCTTTAAATCTTAACCTCAGGCTGATAAATAAAGTATGTTTTAGTGTAGTCATGTGTACATTTAATGTTTTCAAACAACTAGCAAAGTACCTGAATTTTCCTCCTTGTCATCTATGTACAGTAAATCTGTATGCTTAGCAAGGGGAGCAGCTTTAAGAGCCAAGCAAGCTCTCCAGTTTGAAAATTGAACATGCTAACAGGAATAGGAATTAGCAGAATTACCAATTCTTCTCTGTGGAAAAGGCAGAACATTATGTACTAAATAGACAAGTGAAATTGTATTTTCTTGTGGAGCTAGAAGATAAACTTCTGCCAAAAAGGCACATGGAAGCTATGCAATGCAGCTGGCAACAAGACAAAAAATTGCTTTTGCTTGCAACCAATGAACGATACCATGCACTAAAGTAATAATGCGAAATTAGGTAATGACCCGATTTGGACAATTTAGTCAGAATTTCATAAGATATTACTGAAGTTCAGGGAATCTGTCATCTAGCAAGGGGAATGTGAGGGGTTGGCATCATCATTGGCATTGTGATTGACCATGGGCTAAGACATGCATCAGTTGATTTGTGGTTTGATGCATCTCTATTGAATTTAATGAAAAATAGATCAAAGGGGAAAACGCATAGGTGTAAATCCCCAGGAAATGTTAGCTGACTTGCACTTCCAGAGGAAAATGCAGAAATAAACTTCTGAATCTAAGTACACCTGTCCAGGGGTGGCGTGGTAACACCAGTAACTTCTTTAAAACTGATCTCTAGGTTATACACATGCCTTACTCATCTTCCCAGCCTTCTTTACCTGAGCTGTAGTATTTCAATGCCTCTTTTATTAATTCAAAGCCACGGTATGTGGAACTCCAGTTCCAAGTCTTCCTCTCTCTTCTACTTGGTACAACAAACAGGCTCCTTATTTGCATGTCCACATTACTCCCTGCCTTTTTGGGAGTGGCCTTAAAAGAGGTGGAAGGGAGAGGTGGCCAGGAGATATTTTTTTCACCCAGAGATGGGTTTCAACTGCAAGTTGTGCCACCCTTCTGGCTGTTCTGTCTTTGCGATGTTTGTGTCACAAAAATTATTTATTTTTACTGCAAATAAAGGTAGGAGCAAATTCAAACTTTGAGTTTTTACGCCACTTGGGATAGATTTCCTGTTGGATCCACAGACCATCAGTCAAAAGAAATCCCTCAATGTTTTACATACATTGCAAAAAAGCAATAAAACTGATTGAGTTTTAACTGTTCTGTTTTTAATTTAAACTTACAAAATGCACTTCACCAAAGCAGATTCTGCAGATGCACTTACCTAAATATATTTTCATTCTATATCTTACCCCCTCATTATGTTTCTGGAACAAGAAGAATCAGAAATATCTGGTACTAATGGATATGGGCAGAACATGACAAACTTCCCCTCCTCCCATGTGACAGCAATGGTGCTTGTCCGGATGGCAGCTGCCTTGTACTCAATGCTGGTGGTTCTAGCTACAGCAGGGGTGTCCAAACTTTTTGCGAAGAGGGCCAGATATGGTAAGATGAAAATGTGTGAAGGCGGACCATTCAGCACGTACTCAGGGTTGGTGTGAGCGTGGTTTGTACGTGGTCTGCACGTCCTGTTTTATACTGTAGTCAACAGTGCTGGCAGGCCACATATTATTGATTTTATGACAGAGGCTGCGGGCCGGTGGAAATCTAAACATAGGCCGCAATTGGTCCCCGGGGCGGACGTTGGACATGCCTGAGCTACAGATTAATAGGGAACTCGTTTAACACTTGTGCTGAATGTGAGCAGTTTGTTCATCTAGAGCAGCTTGTGCAGGTTATGGGGGCTATGCTTGATGTAAGTTGTTTGTGCAGATTATTGGCGTTTATGCTGGATCTAAGTGGCTTGTGCTGGCTTTAGGAAGTTTATGCTGGGTGCTGTGCTAAATGTGCAGCACCTGGTGGAGGTTAATGGGTAGCTTGTGTATTTAGTCAAAATATTTTTTTCTGCAGTTATCCCTCCCCACAGTGAATATTTATAGGGGAAAGCATGTGCTCCAGTAGCTGGAAATAATGTTCAGGCAGTCCCTTGGTGTTAATAGCTTGTGGGGTGTGTCAGTGGCACAATGTGGCTGTCAAAGTGATGTACACATATTCTATTGGTTGTCCTGCAGTGGGGTCCTCTCGAGTCCCAGGATATGAAAATTACAGTAATGTGATGTGATGTCACTATGATTGTTCAGTACAGACCGCACTGTTGTATGTTTGGCCCACATTTCCAGAAGAGGCACCAGCAAAGAACATATATTGACAGTGTTAGTTTTTTTTATGTATAGTTGTTTTTGTTGTCTTTTTGTCCATCCTAGGAAAGTAGAAAATAGTAGAATAGTAGAAAATACCAGAAAGTAAAGGAGAAATCAGCTTAGTCCTAAATAAAAGTCTAGTGAGACAGTATAAGTTCAGTGTCAGGATAGTGTTTGGTTCTGTAATCTCATAAAACCAGACTTGAAAGCCGGACAGGATAAGCACAACCCAGGTTATTGGAGATAGGTAGCAGCAAATACATTGGGTAGATAACATCACATAACAACATAGGAAGTGCAAAAATGACCTGAATGCCCGATTAGCCTATCAGTATGTTTCCAATACTTCTGCTGAAACAAAAGACATATCTAACTCTTGATTCAAGGGTTAACACTGTGTTGACATGCACAATTGAAATGCTTGATTTCTACTTGCAAGTGTTCATCACTGGAATAAATTCAGATTTTAAATAGTCCCAGTGGAATAATCTCTAAATATGAATGCCTAAAAATGCCAATGCATTTAAGGTGAAATTCCATATAGATGGTAAATGTAAGAAATCCAATACCCTGCAAGCAGCCATTTTTTCTGTTTGTGAATACAAATATTTGAATACCAGGAGTACTCTGCTATAATGCTTGTGTCAAAATTTCAGGTGTGCTTCTCACAATAAATCTTTTTATTCACAAAGTGACAGTGATTGACTGGTAAGCAAGCCCACATTATGCTAATTTGTAGCCAGAAATGACTGTAGGAAAGAATATGAATTGAAGGACAGCGCCAAGTAATTATATATGTTAAAAAGTATGCATAGAAATAATCTGTGCTGATGACAATGAAGTTGAATTTTTCTTTCTAGCTCTGTATAGAATAAAAAAACATTCTTGCTGTTTTGCTGCGCTGTGGATCTCCTAGCAAGGAAGTAAATGAATAATGTCACCTGTCATTTTTATTTTACTAACAGGAATTTTGATGAACTGTGGACTTGATAGGATGGTGTGGGGTGATATACTTATTGATGGTACGAGTGTAATCTTAATACAAGAGGGATTAGCCATGTTTAGCTAACAAGCGGTTAATACAATGTGACACGCTCAGGTCTTTACAATAATCGTATTGTTTAATGTTCCTTTTCTATTATTTGTTGCATCCTTCACACCATTTCCTTGTTTGAACCACATCCAATATTGTTACACTGTTTTTTTTTTATTTCCGATCATAGATTCACAAGGGCATGTACGTGTGGGAGAAGAGACTGCAACTAAATGAATACATACACTTTATAGTTCTGGCTTCCTCTTTTTTCAAGGCACGAATCAATATGACCAAACTAATAAAAATGGAAAAAATGTTCCTAAGTTGAATAAAATAAACCTGTCACAACCTTGGCAAGTCAACCGAAGTTTATTCTGAAAAAAGCATTATCAGAGGTTAGCTGCAGAGCCAACTGAAAGCCAAAATGACAATTAAATGATATGCAAACCTTGACATTTCCTGTAGAACTCGGTCTGTACTCCTCCTAAACCTACCTGATGGGCAGCAAGGCTGGGTATAACATTACCAGACTATTATGGAGGCTTTGGAATTGGAAGAAACCACAGGTTTGCCTTTTTTCAAATACAAAAATAATATATGACCTTAGAAGTATATTTTTCATTAGTTTAATTATCAATTAGTGATATATACATTATTTCATCTACAAGACAAATAGTCCCATTTTCTGTTCACCTCAGCAGGCCCTTTAATATAGAACCTTAATGCCAGCTGACAAGTAGATGTATTTTTAAATGTAATTTTAATGAACTTTTACATAAACAAGATAACAAAAATCAATTATTCAATCAATTCTTTAACAAGTGGGAAACTCTGCGATCTGACCTTTCCCTGCCCACACAAATAATGGCAGAACATTAGGTTTTAGGGTTCAGGTTACCTCCTGGCGTCTACTTTAGTACCCAGTCATAGCTGTAAGGCCTCCATGTGTAGTTGCTGGCTCACCCTATGGAAGTCGGTGTCATCCTTGTGCACATTTGGGCAGCACGGTGGCTCAGTGGTTAGCACTCATCTTTGCAGCACCAAGTCACAGATTTGTATCCCGACCAAGACAATATCTTCAAGGTTTGTATGTTCTATCCTCTGGAATACTACTGGTTTCCTGACACAAAAAAACATGCAGTTAGGTTTATCAGCTTTCCCTCCCTCGTCCTTAGACTACGTTAATGACATATGACTATGAAGTTAGATTTAATTTGTGATTAGTAATACGAAAATGGCCTTTGCAAAGCGCGGCATATTATGTCGGTGCCATATAAGCACTGTAGTAATAATAATAATTCAGGATGGAGAACAGATGGGAGAATGGAAACATTCAATTCCTGAGCTCCCTTAAAATGAGTGAACCCAGAAATGGTTATCACAGGGCACTCCACATATCAGAGTGGTAATATCTCGGCTTTTAAAATAATTGATTGAGATTATGATTCTGTTTATACTATTGTTTAGTTTATCAGCGTTCTTGTAATAGCAATATAGTTTAGGGTGCACATGCCACAACTACAATTGCATGACACATATTGCTTCACATGCTTGGGTGAGAGGACCATTGACCAATGGCCGATTGACAATCGTCTGATCGGGAACAATTACTGTATATTCCTTCATAGGAGGGTTACAGCAGGGTGCCAATTGCTAATCCTCCTCTCCATAAAATAGTTTGGTGCTGTGTGTATAGCTCCCATTCTACTATCCGTCACTGTACACAATCACGAAAGATTGTTTCCAGCAGTAATCATTTGACTTTCAGTGGACATCTATACAGGGCCTAAGGCTACGAACACACGTCAGATGATTCTCGTCTGATAATCACCTCAGGGCTAGTATCAGATGAGAATCTGGCATGTGTACAGCGCGTCGTGGCGGATCAATATTTAATCATTTTACAAATAAAGGGGGAGAGCGCAGCGGGGGCGCACAGTCGTTCTCCCCTCACCCCTCTCTATAGAGCATATAGGCATACAGAGATTGTTCATGCATCTTTCAGTCTTTTGTGGTTGGAAATTCTCACCCTGATTAGATTTCATTGACACGCTTGGAACAACCTGGAATAGATAAGCAGACAACATAACTATAACAACTATAACTATAACAACATAATCATTCCAGGTGACTGATTTGGAAACTTGATGGTCAGCTGATCACTTATGTCTCTTTTAGCAGTACTTTAAAGCAGAATAGTGCTCCATTTGCTTACTTGCGTTTTGTAGACCAAACCATGCAATGTCTCTTTTGTGAAAAAAAAAACTCATTCCCTGGCTCCTGGTGGCTTTTTGTTTCAGCTCTAAACTACATTGCGCATATATAGTTTACAGATCAGCTGTGCCGCAGTGGTGGTACACACATTTCCTGGGATAATATAACTCCTGCACACAACTCTTCTGGATCGATCACCAGGGAGCACACCGTCACATCTTGATTGGCCCGACCAGGATGACGTAACTCTCACAATACCTTTCCTGGGTATGCAGGGCTCATACAGAGTTGCATGTGTAGCTTTGTGTACATTTAACATAAGATTGCAAGCAGGCTGGTAAGTTTGTTTTATTATACATAACCTGTCCTTCTGCAAACTGCGTGCGTGCACTTTGCAAAGGGGTTGCAAATGACAGATACAGGAGGAAGAGAGGACCCTGCCCCAAAGAGCTTACAATCTAGTAGGTGGGGGGATTTACACACAATAGGAGGGGAGATATATAGCGGTGGGAAGTAGTGATGGTTTTCAAAGAAAAAAGAAGATGGGTAGGCAAGTTTGGAAAAATGGATTTTGAGTGCTCTTTTAAATGAGAAGAAAGTAGGAGCAAGCTGAAAAGGACGGGAAGACCATTCCAGAGAGTTGGGGCAGCTCTAGAAAAGTCTTGTATCCGCACGTGTGATGAAGTTATGAGTGAGGAAGTCAGTAGTAGGTCATTGGAGGAGCGGAGAGAGCAGCAGGGGGGAGTAT